>NW_027660013.1:0-24051 GCF_963082525.1 Nesoenas mayeri
GTACGGGGACACGGGGACACCGCGGGGACACCAAGGGACGGGGGACAGGTATGGGGACATGGGGACACCGAGGGACCGGGTACAGGTATGGGGACATGGGGACACGGGGACACCATGGGACTGGAGACAGGTACGGGGACACCAAGGGGACACCAAGGGACGGGGGACAGGTATGGGGACACCAAGGGGACACCAAGGGACCGGGGACAGGTACGGGGACACCAAGGGACACCAAGGGACGGGGGACAGGTATGGGGACATGGGGACACGGAGACACCGTGGGATGGGGGACAGGTATGGGGACACCGCGAGACAGATATGGGGACACCACGGGGACACCAAGGGACGGGGGACATGGGGACATCAGGGGACACCGTGGAACGGGGGACAGGTACGGGGACACCGTGGGGACACCGCGGGACGGGGGACACGGGAATGCCGCGGGGACACCGCGGGACGGGGGACAGGTACAGGGACACCAAGGGACAGGGGACACTGCGGGGACACCGCGGGATGGGGGACAGGTACGGGGACACCACGGGATGGGGGACACGGGGACGGGTAGGGGGACACAGGGGGACAGGGGACAGGTACATGGGGGACACAGGTACATGGGGGAACAGATACAGGAACACTGGGTGACAAGGGACATTGGGGACAGGTATGGGGGCATGGGGACACGGGGGACAAGTACGGGGACGGGGGGACAGGTACAGGGACACGGCGGACACGTGTACAGGGGACATGGGGACATCCTCTCCCCCCCATCCCAGGATGTCCCATGTCCCCATGTCCCGGGATGTCCCTCTGTCCCCCGATGTCCCATGTCTCGCCCATCCTGGGATGTCCCGTGTCCCCCTGTCCCACGATGTCCCCCTGTTCCGGGATATTCTGTGTCCCCCCCATCCTGGGACGTCCCGGGCTGTCCCGTGTCCGTCTGTCCCAGGATGTCCCGGGATGTCCCGTGTCCCTCTGTCCCAGGATGTCCTGGGATGTCCCGTGTCCGTCTGTCCCGGGACGTCCCCCCATCTGACCCGTCCTTGTCCCCAGCCCGCAGCCCCGTCCCCGCCGTTGTCCCCAGCGCGGGGACCGTCCCCGTCCAGCCCCGCTGGGCTGCACCGGCTGCGCCAAGACCCTCGGTGACCCCGTCCCCGACGTCCCCAGCGGCGTCCCCAACGTCCCCGGCGTCCCCGCGCGGCGCCGCGGCGAGCGCCCCTTCTCCTGCGGCGACTGCGGCAAGAGCTTCAGCTACAGCTCGGCGTTCCTGCGGCACCGGCGCGGCCACGGGGACGCGTCCCCCGCCTGTCCCCGCTGCGGGGTGACGTGCGCGGAGCCCGCCGAGCTGCGGCGGCACCTGCGGGGACACCGCGGGGACGGCGCGGCCGCCTGGCCCCAGCGCAGCCAGCTGGGCTGAGCGGCGCCGGGGGGACGCGGCGCCGGGGGTGGCCCCGCGGGGACCCCGCGGCACCGTTGGAGGTGGTGGGGACGGCGCGGTGTGGGGACAGCGCGGTGTGGGGACACCCACGTCGGGGTTTGTGCGGCGGTGGGGACGGACTCAAGGGGACGTGGGCTTGTGCCGCGTGTCCAATGGGGACGCGGCACCGGGGACTCGGTGTCACCCTGGCCCTCTTGGGGACAATGAGGGTTGGGGACACCCCAACTCAACTTTTGGGGATGGACTCGAGGGACGTTTTGGCTTGTGACATGTTTTGTGTGTCACTGCATCCCCATTGAGGATGGGTGTCACCCTGTCCCCATTGGGGGATCATGTCACCCTGTCCACATTAGGAACGGTGTAACCGCGTCCCCGTGGAGTTGGTGTCACCACATCCCCATTGGGTTGGTGTCACTGTGTCCGCACGGGGATGGTGTCACCCTGTTCCCATGGGGATGGTGTCACCCTGTCCCCATTGGGATGGTGTCACGCTGTCCCCACTGGGGATGGTGTCACCCTGTTCCCATGGGGATGGTGTCACCGTGTCCCCACGGGGATGGTGTCACCCTGTCCCCATGGGCTTGGTGTCACCCTGTCCCCATTGGGGATGGTGTCACCGTGTCCCCACTGGGGATGGTGTCACCCTGTCGCATTGGGGATGGTGTCACCGTGTCCCCATTGGGAATGGTGTCACCCTGTCCCCATTGGGGACGATGTCACCCTGTGCCCATTGGGGATGGTGTCACCCTGTTCCCATGGAGATGGTGTCACCCTGTCCCCACGGGGTTGGTGTCACCATGTCCCCACCGGAGCCCTGGGGGGGGGGTGAGGGTTTGGGGACCCCCGCACCCCATTGTGTCCCGTGTCATGCCGTTGTGTCACCGAGGGGTGCGGGGGGGGTCACCCCAATGGGGCCCATGGGCCGTGTGTGTGTGTCCTCCCCCAAGCACGAGGAGCCAAACACGGAAAATGTGGCAAAAAGAGGAAAGCGTCTCATTCCAGCCCCGCCCCCCCCCCCGTTCTGTCCCTGCCGCCCCCCCCGTTCCGTGTCCCCCCCATGGGACCCCCCAAACCCGGAGGGACCCCTGTGGCCCCCCAGCCCAGGGTTGGGGGTTGGGGGGGGGAGGACACACACGATTGTGCTGTGGGTCCCACTGAGGGGGGTGGGGGCACAAAGGGGGCCCCCCGAAGTGGGGATGGGGGGGGGTGGAGGACTTAGGGGGTGGGGGATGAGAATGGGGATGGGGGGGGGGCGGGTATCGGGGGGCTGGGGGTCGGGGGGGATGGGGATGGGGGTCTGTGGGGGTGGGGTATCGGGGGGCTAGGGGTCAGGGGGGATGGGATGGGGGTCGGGGGAGGGTGGGGGATTGGGGGGGGATGGGGGATGGGGATGAGGGGGCTGGGGGTCGGGGGGAGATGGGAATGGGGGGGGGATGGGGATGGGGGGGTCAGGGGGATGGGGTCGAGGGGGGGATGGGGGATCAGGGGGGGCTGGGGGATTGGGGGGGATGGGGATCTGGAGGGGGGAGGGGAATGGGGGGATGGGGAATGGGGATGAGGGGGCTGGGGTCGGGGGGGGATGGGAATGGGGGGCGATGGGCTGGGGGTCCGGGGAGGGATGGGAATGGGGGGGCTGGGGGTCCGGGGGGTGGATGGGAATGGGGGGGCGATGGGGTGGGGGGGGATGGGAATGGGGGGGGATGGGGCTGGGGGGTCGGGGGGGGGATGGGCTGGGGGGTCCGGCGGGGGCTGTGCCCGGGGGGGCTGTGCCCGGGGGGCTGTGCCCGGGGGGGCTGTGCCCGGGGGGCTGTGCCGGGGGGGCTGTGCCGGGGGGGGCTGTGCCCGGGGGGGCTGTGCCCGGGGGGCTGTGCCGGGGGGGGCTGGGCGGGGTCCGGGGGTCCGGGGTCCGAGGCGGGGCCGGTTCCCCCCGCCCCCGGGGGTTGAACTTCCTGGGTCAGCGGCGCCGCCGCCTCCATTGTCCGGGCGGGAGGAGCCGCCGGGCGGGGCCGCAGGTACCGGGGGCACCGGGGGCGGAGCGGGGGGGCCAGGGGAACCGGGGGGGACCGGGAACGGGGGGACCGGGGGAACCGGGGGGTCCGGGAGCGCGGGGAGCGAGGAGAGGGACCGGGAGAACCGGGGGAACGGGGAGGACCGGGGCAAACGGGAACGGGGGAACGGGGAGGACCGGGAGGGACGGGAACGGGAGAACCGGGGGAACCGAGGAGAACCGGGGAAACGGGAACGGGGGAACCGGGAGCGGGGAGAACCGGGGGAACCGGGGGGTTCGGGAACGGGGGAGCGGGGAGAGAGCGGGGAGAACCGGGAGGGACCGGGACCGGGAGAACCGGGGGAACGGGAACGGGAGAATCGGGGGAACGGGGAGAACCGGGAGGGACCGGGACCGATAGAACCGGGGGAACCGGGGGGTCCGAGAGCGGGGGAGCGAGGGGAGAGACCGGAGAACGGGAACGGGGGAAACGGGGGAACGGGGGAGAACCGAGAGGGACCGGGATGGGGAGAACCGGAGGGACCGGGGAGAACCGGGACCGGGAGAACCGGGAGAACCGGGACCGGGGAGACCAGGGGACCGGGGAGAACGGGACCGGGGGGGCGGGGCCCGGGGGGCGGTGATGGAGACCGGGGGGGGGACCAGGAGAGCCGGGGCCCCCCCGGCGGGTTCGGGGCTCAAAGCGGCTCGGGACTCGGGGCGCCCCGTGTGCCGCTCTGGGGTCCCGTGTGCCGGCGCCCCCTTTGGGGGGGGAACCCCCGGTGTGGCGATTTTGGGGCAAAACAACTCAACTTTGTCTTCTCCGCTTGTTCCCACAGGCGAGGCGGTGCACTGACACCCCCCCGAACCGGGACCCCCCCCACCGCGACCCCCCGCACTGCGACCCCCCGCACTGCGACCCCTCCCCCAAACCGGGACCCCCCCCCCCCCCCACACTGCAACACCCCCCCCTCCCCAGGACCCCCATCACTGTGAGCTCTTGTCACTGAGATCCCCCCATCACCAGGACCCCCCTTTTAAATCCCCCCACCACCAGGACCCCCCATCACTGGGACCCCCAATCACAGGGACCCCCTTATCACCAGGACCTCCACCTGAGACCCCCCCCATCCCCAGGACCCCCCATCACTGTGACCCCCCCATCCCCAGGACCCCCCAATCACACCAAGGACCCCTCCATCCCCAAGACCCCCCATCCCCAGGACCCCCATCACTGCAACCCCCCCATCCTCAGGACCCCCATCCCCAGGACCCCCCTATCACTGTGACCCCCATCACTGTGACCCCCCCATCCCCAGGACCCCCCAATCACACCAAGGACCCCCCCATCCCCAAGACCCCCCATCCCCAGGACCCCCATCACTGCAACCCCCCCATCCTCAGGACCCCCATCCCCAGGACCCCCCTATCACTGTGACCCCCCATCACTGTGACCCCCCATCCCCAGGACCCCCATCCCCAGGACCCCCCATCACTGCGACCCCCCATCCTAAGGACCCTCATCACTGTGACCCCCCCATCACACCCAGGACACCCCCATCCCCAAGACCCCCCATCACTGGGACCCCCCTGATCCCCAGGACCCCCCATCACTGTGACCCCCCCATCCCCAGGACCCCCCATCACTGTGACCCCCCCATCCCCAGGACCCCCCATCACTGTGACCCCCCATCCTCAGGACCCTCATCACTGTGACCCCCCCATCACACCAGGACACCCCTATCCCAAGACCCCCCATCACTGGGACCCCCCTGATCCCCAGGACCCCCCATCACTGTGACCCACCCATCCCCAGGACCCCCCATCCCCAGGACCCCCCATCACTTTAACCCCCCCATCCCAGGACCCCCCCTCATCCCCGGGACCCCCCCATCCCCGGGACCCCCACCCCAAGCCCCCCAGCCCCCCACCCCCATGCCCCCCAAGCGCTGCCCCTCCAGCTCCCTCTCCCCAAACCCCCCGGGGGTCCCTGCCCCCGCCGCGCCCCCCCGCCCCCATCCCCCCCCCCCTCCCCCCGCCCCCCCCGCGCCGCGCGGCCGGGGGGGCCGCAAGCGCAAGGACACGGTGGCGCGGCAGCGCGCGGCGCCCGGCGAGCAGCCCAACATCTGCGTGGAGTGCGGCAGCAGCTTCGCCCACGGCGCCGCGCTGGCCGCGCACCGCAGGGGGCACCGCGGCGACGCCGGGGGGGGCGCCGGGGACACCCCCGGGGACGCGCCCCCCCCCGCCCCCCACACCGCGCCCTTCGCCTGCCGCGACTGCGGGAAGAGCTGCGGCGGCGGCGCCAAACGGCTGCGGCACCGGCGCGCGGCGCCGCGGAGCTGCCGCGACTGCGGGAAGGAGGTGGGGGCGCCGGGACCCCCCGCGTGGGGCGCGAAGGGGGATTGGGGGGGGCGGGGTGGAGGAATGAGGGGGGGGTGGGGGTGGGGGTTCTAGAGCCAGAGCTATTTGCCGTTTCTAGAGGTGGGGGTTCTAGAGCCAGAGTGGTTTGTGGTTCCAGAGGTGGGGGTTCTAGAGCCAGAGCGGTTTGTGGTTCTAGAGGTGGGGTTCTAGAGCCAGAGCGGTTTGTGGTTCTAGAGGTGGGGGTTCTAGAGCCAGAGCGGTTGCCAGTTCTGGGGTGGGGCATCTAGAACCAGGGTGGTTTGTTGGGGGGGGGGGGGTATTGGGGTTGGGGGTGGTGGTGTCTGGAGCCAGAGTGGTTTACTGTTCTAGAGTCAGGGGTTCTAGAGCCAGAGTGGTTTATGGTTCTAGAAGTGAGAGATCTAAAACCAAATTGGGGGGGGGGGGTCTAGAGCCAGCATGGTTTGCCATTCTAGAGGAGAGGGTTCTAGAGCCAGTGTGGTTTACTGTTCTAGAGGTGGGGGGGGGTCTAGAGCCAGGGTGGTTTACGGTTCTAGAGGCAAGAGCTCTAGAACCAAATAGCTTTATGGTTCTAGATGCGAGAGTTTCTAGAACAATAGTGATTTATTGTTCTAGAAGGGAGAGTTCTAGAACCAAGTCATGTCCAGCTTTAGAGCCGAGAGTTCTAAACCCAAAGGGATTTGTGGTTCTAGAGGCGAGAGTTCTAAACCCAGTTTGATTTCTGGGTCTAGAAGCAGGAGTTCTAAAGCCCCAAATGATTAGTGATGGTTCTAGAAGCAGGAGTTCTAAACCCAGAGCATTTACAGCTTTAGGAGTTCTAAACCAAAGTGATTTATGGTTCTAAACCCAGTTGCTGATTTAAAGTATCAACTGACTGATCTGGGGTCTAAGTGCTGATTTGGGGTATTGATGCTGCTATTAGTCTGGGCTTTGTTTTGCCGTTAATTGCTGATTTTAGGGATCAACTGACTTATTTGATGACTAAATGCCAATTTTAGGTATTGACCCCCTTATACCCATAGACTTATTTTATAACTAAATGCTGATTTTAGGTACGAACTGACTTATTTTAGTACTAGTTGCTGATTTCGGGTATCAAGCCCCTTATTCCCATGGACTCTATTTGATAAGCTATCACTGATTTTAGGTATCAACTGACTTATTTCATGGCTAATCACTGATTTTAGGCATCGACCCCCCACCCCCATGGACTTTCTGTGGTAACTAAGGGCTGATTTTAGGGTTCACCCCCCACCCCCATGGACTTTATGTGGTAACTAATGGCTGATTTTAGGGTTCAGTCCTCACCCCCATGGACTTTATGTGGTAACTAATGGCAGATTTTAGGGTTCACCCCTCACCCCCATGGACTTTATGTGGTAACTAATGGCAGATTTTAGGGTTCACCCCCATGGACATTATGTGGTAACTAAAGGCTGATTTCGGGGTTCACCCCCCACCCCCATGGACTTTATGTGGTAACTAATGGCAGATTTTAGGGTTCACCCCTCACCCCCCGGCTCTACCTGGTGCCTAATGGCTGATTTTAGGGTTCGCCCCCATGGACTTTATGTGGAGCCTAATGGCTGATTTTAGGGTTCCCCCCTCTCTCCCATGGACTTTATGTGGTAATAATGGCTGATTTTAGGCCTGCCCCCCACCCCATGGACTTCATGTGGTGACTAAGGGCTGATTTTAGGGTTCACCCCCATGGACTTTATATGGTAATAATGACTGATTTTAGGGTTCACCCCCATGGACTTTATGTGGTAATAATTGCAGATTTTAAGCCTCCCCTCATCCTCATGGACTTTATGTGGTAACTAATGGCAGATTTCAGGGTTCACCCCCCACCCCCATGGACTTTATGTGGTAACTAATGGCTGATTTTAGGGTTCACCCCATGGACTTTCTGTGGTGACTAAGGGCTGATTTTAGGGTTCACCCCCATGGACTTTATATGGTAATAATGACTGATTTTAGGGTTCACCCCCATGGACTTTATGTGGTAATAATTGCAGATTTTAAGCCTCCCCTCACCCCCATGGACCTTATGTGGTAACTAGTGGCTGATTTTAGGGTTCACCACCCCCATGGACTTTATGTGGTAATAATGGCGGATTCCAGGTCCTGACCCCTCTCTCCCATTGACTTTATGTGTAACTAGGGGCTGATTTGAGGGTTCACCCCCCACCCCCATGGACTTTATGTGGTAACTAGGGGCTGATTTCAGGGTTCACCCCTCACTCCCATGGACTTTATGTGGTAACTAGAGGCTGATTTCAGGGTTCACCCCCCACCCCCATGGACTTTATGTGGTAACTAGGGGCTGATTTGAGGGTTCACCCCCATGGACTTTGTGTGGTAACTAAAGGCTGATTTGAGGGTTCACCCCCCACCCCCATGGACTTTGTGTGGCAACAATGGCAGCTGTTCGCCCCCCCGGCCGTACGCGGCTGCTGACGCTGCGGCGGGTCCCATGCAGGTGTCCCCCGGCGCCCCGCCGCCCTCCGGCCCCCGCGCGCCGCGGCCGCCGCGCTGCGTGGACTGCGGCAAGAGCCTGTCCCCCCCGGCGGCCGCCGCGGCGCCGCGCTGGCCCCGCCGGGCGCCCCGAGCCGGCGCCGCCGCGCTGCCCGGCGCCAACACCTGCGGCGAGTGCTGGCAGAGCTTCAGCCAGAACTCCGACCTGGTGAAGCACATGCGCATCCACACGGGCGAGAAGCCGTACGCCTGCGCCCACTGCGGCAAGCGCTTCAACGTCAGCTCCAACCTCATCCGGCACCGGCGCATCCACACGGGCGAGCGGCCCTACGGCTGCGGCGACTGCGGCAAGAGCTTCACCGACAAGTCCACGCTGACGCAGCACCGGCGCGTGCACACGGGCGAGCGGCCGTACGCCTGCGCGCACTGCGGGAAGGGCTTCAGCCGCAGCTCGCACCACAAGCGGCACCAGCGGACGCATGCGGGGCAGGGGCCGGGAGCCATCTTGGGGCTCTGCGGCTTCCCCCGGCAAACACGTTGAAATAGGGGGGTCCCTCCTTCATGGGGGGGTGGTAGGGGGCTCTGTGGGGTAGGGGGGGATGGGGGGGATGGGGTAGGAGGCGTAGGGACCCATAGGGACCCCCCAAAATGGGGGGGGGAGCCGCTGTGAGGAGCTAGAGCGCATCACTCCCGCCAAAATGGTTTCCCGCCTCAGCGCCCGCCAAGGCGTCCTCACCTCCGATTTCACTGTAGAGCGGTTGAAAACATACATAAAACACCCCAATTAGAATAATGATGGTTTCTGCTCGGTGTCTCTTGTTGTTATTTTCCCTTTTTTGTGTTTTTTATGTGTGGTGTTGTTATTTTGGCGGAAGGGGCAGAGCTGCCTCAAAATGGCCGCCGCCCCCACCCACTCCTCATCTCATCATCACTAGTCCTGCTTTAAATAGCGATTTATTCATGGGGGGAGTTATTGCTGAGGGGACAAAGAATTAAAATAAGGGGGATTTGGGTTTGTTTTTGGGGTGTTTTGGGGTGTTTTTGGGTTTCTGGCAGTGGAATATGGAGGTGTCTGCTCTGCACCCCCCACCATGGGCTGTGCCCGGCGCCATCTTGGGACTCTGCGGCTTCCTCCATTAAACACGTTGAAATGGGGGGTTCTGCCTTCGCAGGGGGGAACGTGGCGGTTCTGGGGGGCTGGGGGGGGTGGGGGGATGGGGTAGGAGGCGTAGGGACCCATAGGGACCCCCCAAAATGGAGGGGGAGCCGCTGTGAGGAGCTGGAGCGCGTCACTCCCGCCAAGATGGTTTCCCGCCTCAGCGCCCGCCAAGGCGTCCTCACTCCGATTTCACTGTAGAGCGGTTGAAAACATACATAAAACACCCCAATTAGAATAATGATGGTTTCTGCTTGTTGCTTTTTTGTCATTATTCTCCCTTTTTTGTCTGTTTTTTGTGTGGTGGTATGTTGGCGGGAAGGGGCAGAGCCGCCTCAAAATGGCCGCCGCCCCCACCCACTCCTCATCCCATCATCACCATTCCTACTTTAAAAGGTTATTTTTCTCATGACATGTTATTGCCAAAGGGACAAATAACAAAAATAAGGGGGATTTGAGTTTGTTTTTGGGGTGTTTTGGGGTGTTTTTGGGTTTCTGGCAGTGAATATGGAGGTGTCTGCTCTGCACCCCCCACCATGGGCTGTGCCCGGCGCCATCTTGGGGCTCTGCGGCTTCCCCCGTTAAACACGTTGAAATGGGGGGGGTCCCTCCTTCACGGGGGGAGGTGGGGGGGGGTCTGTGGGGTCGGGGGGGATGGGTATGAGCCATAGGGACCCCCCAAAATGATGGGGGAGCCGCTGTGAGGAGCTGGAGCGCGTCACTCCCGCCAAGATGGTTTCCCGCCTCAAAATGGCCGCCGGACCCGCTGGTTTTGGGTGTGTCCCCCCCCCCCCCGTTATCACCCCTAAACCCATTCAAAATATACAGGAGGGCTATGTGTGTATTTTTTGGCTGCTGCACCCCCAAATCTGGGGGGGTATATTTTGGGTTGCTGACCCCCCCAAATGCAGAGGGGGGTATATTTTTGGGGTGCTGCCCCCCTAATCCGGGGGGGGTATATTTTGGGATGCTGACCCCCCAAATCCAGAGGGGGTATATTTTTTGGGGTGCTGCCCCCCTAATCCAGGGGGGGTATATTTTTGGCGTGCTGACCCCCCCAAATCCAGAGGGGGTATATTTTTGGGGTGCTGCCCCCCTAATCCGGGGGGGGGTATATTTTTGGGGTGCTGACCCCCCAAATCCAGAGGGGGTATATTTTTGGGATGCTGACCCCCCCCCCCAAATCTGGCGGGTGGGGGGGTGGGGGGGCTTGTATAAATTTGGGGTTCTTCCACCCCAAATCCATGGGGGTATATGTTTTGGGGTGCTGATCCCCAAAATCCTAGGGGGTATATGGGTTGCTGACCCCACCCCCAAGTCCGGGGCGGGGGGGGTATATTTTTGGGGTGCTGCCCCCCAAATCCAGGCAGCATATATTTGGGGTGCTGACCCCCCCCAAATCCAAGGAGGGTATATTTGGGGTGCTGACCCCTCCAAATCCAAGGAGGGTATATTTGGGGTGCTGATCCCCCCCAAATCCATGGGGGGGGGGATATATTTTTGGAGTGCTGCCTCTCCCAAATCCAAGAGTATATTTGGGGTGCTGCTCCCCCCAAATCCAAGGGTGGGGGGTATATTTTTTGGCTGCTGCCCCCCCAAATCCAAGGATGTATTTTTGGGGTGCTGCCCCCCCCCCCCCCCCTTTTACCCCTCCCAACATCTACACCACGATCCAGCATTTCCCCTGCACCCCATAGAATGGGGGGGGGGGGGTGGGGGGTGTCTCACTTCAATTCCCCACCCCAACTCAATCTTGGGTGTCTCACGCTCCCCCCCACCCCCTTTTTGGGGTGCCCCCCCCCCAAATATAATAATTAAGGGTGTGTCTAAGAATTTATGGGGTGGAGTGGCACACAATGTTGAGGCACCAGAATAAAGCGGGTGCAGCGATGCTGTGTTTTGGGGGGGTTTAATGGGAATGTGGGGGGGGGTTGGGGTGCGGGGGGGGCCGGGGGGGGCAGGGGGCCCCCCCAAAGCTCTCAGGCCTTGCCCTGCGCCCGCTGCAGCTCCTGCTGCAGCCGCCCCAGCGTCTCGCGCTGCTGCTTCCGAGCGCCGCTCCAGCTCCTGCATCTGCTGCTCGTAGCGCTTGCTGCCCAAAACAACGGGGTTCGGGGGGGGTGAACCCCAAAACCCCCCCCATTGAACCCTAAAACCCCCCCGTCTCACCCCCCAGCACCCACATCTCGCCGGTGATGTAATCCAGGCGCTTCCCCACCGTGGCTTTGGCGTCGTCCATCTCTTGCTTCACCAAAACCGGCCCCATCAGCTTGAAAATGGTGTTGGTGGCGTCCAGCAGGTCCAGCTCCTGCGTTTGAGGGGGACCCGGGGGGGTTTTTGGGGTGTCATGGGGGGGTTTTGGGGTGTCAGAGGGGTGTTTTTGGGGTGTTTTGGGGGGATTTGGGGTCACCCACCTCCTTGACGATGGTGTTTTCCGTCAGCTGCGCCTCCAGTTTCTGGCGCGCGGCCACCGAGCGGCTCAGGTCTGGGGGGGCAGAAAGGGGGTCACCCCGAAATGGGGGTGTAAGGGGGGGTAAGGGGGTGGGGAAGGGACTTGGGGTTGTGGGTGTAAAGGGGGTTAGGGGGTGCAGAGGGGGTTATGGGGGTCCCTGGGGTCCATGGGGGTGCAGGGGAGGTTATGGGGGTCCCCGGGGTCCAAGGGGTGCACGGGGGTTATGGGGCTCTATGGGGTTTGGGGTCCCTGGGGGTGCAGGGGGGTTTATGGGGGTCCCTGGGGTTATGGGGGTGCAGGGGGGTTATGGGGCTCCATGGGGTTTGGGGTCCATGGGGGTTATGGTTATGGGGGGCAGGGGGGGCGTTACAGGGGTCCAGACTGTGGGGTCCCTGGGGTTTGGGGTCCATGGGGGTTGTGGGTATGCGGGGGGGGGGTATGGGGGTCCATGGGGTTTGGGGTCCCTGGAGGTGTTGGGGGGGGGGGGTATGGGGGTCCCTGAGGTTTGGGGTCCATGGGGGTTATGGGAGTGGCAGGGGGGTTATGGGGTTCCATGGGGTTTGGGGTCCCTGGGGGTGCAGGGGGGTTTATGGGGGGTCCCTTGGGTTATGGGGGTGCAGGAGGGTTATGGGCTCTATGGGGTTTGGGGGTCCCTGAGGTTTGGGGTCCAGGGGGGTTATGGGGGTGCAGGGGGTTATGGGGCTCCATGTGGTTTGGGGGTCCCTGGGGGTGCAGGGCGGGTTACAGGGGTCCCTGGGGCTCCTGGGGGTGCAGGGGGGTTATGGGGCTCCATGGGGTTTGGGGGGTCCATGGGGGTGCAGGGGGGGTCCCTGGGGGTGCAGGGGGGTTATGGGGCTCCATGGGGTTTGGGGGTCCATGGGGGTGAAGGGGGGGTTACAGGGGTCCCTGGGGGTGCAGGGAGGTTATGGGGCTCCATGGGGTTTGGAGGATCCATGGGGTACAGGGGGATCATGGGGGTCCCTGGGTATTTGGGGTCCATGGTGGTTATGGGGGTGCAGGGGGATTATGGGGCTCCATGGGGTTTGGGGTCCCTGAGGTTTGGGGTCCATGGGGGTTATGGGGTGCAGGGGGGTTATGGGGTGCAGAGGGGGTTATGGGGTGCCCATGGGTTTGGGGTCCATAGGGGTGCAGGGGGGGTGCTATAGTGGTCCAGGGGGTTTGGAGTCCCTGGGGGTGCAGGGGGGGGTCATTGGGGTCCCTGGGGTATTTGGGGTCCATGGCGGTTATGGGGGTGCAGGGGGGTTATGGGGCTTCATGGGTTTGGAACCCATGGGTGTTATGGGCGTCCATGGAGTTTGGGGTCCCTGGGGGTGCAGGGGGGTTACGGGGGTCCCTGGGGTTCATGGGGGTGCAGGGGGGGGTTATGGGGCTCCATGGGGTTTGGGTCCATGGGGGTGCAGGGGGGTTACGGGGGTCCCTGGGGTTCATGGGGGTGCAGGGGGGGGTTATGGGGCTCCATGGGGTTTGGGGTCCATGGGGGTGCAGGGGGTTACGGGGGTCCCTGGGGGTGCAAGGGGGGGTTATGGGGCTCCACGGGGTTTGGGTCCATGGGGGTGCAGGGGGGTTACGGGGGTCCCTGGGGGTGCAGGGGGGGGGTTATGGGGCTCCATGGGGGTTTGGGGTCCCTCGGGGTGCAGGGGGTTACGGGGTCCCTGGGGTTCGTGGGGGTGCAGGGGGCTTATGGGGCTCCACGGGGTTTGGGGTCCCTGAGGTTTGGGGTCCATGGGGATTATAGTTATGGGGGGGGGGGGGGTGTTACAGGGGTCCACAAGCTTTGGGGTCCCTGCGGTTTGGGGTCCATGGGGGTTATGGGGGTGTAGGGGGGGTTATGGGGGTCCTGGGGTTTGGGGTTCATGGCGGTTATGGGGGTACAGGGGATTGGGGTCTCTGGGTTTATGGGGGTCTGTGGGGTTTGGGGTCCATGGGGGTTATGGGGGTGAAGGGGGGGGTTATGGGGATCCACAGGGTATGGGGGTTATGGGGTCCCTGGTTTTGGGGTGCCGGGGTTTTTGGGGTCCATGGGGGTGCAGGGGGGGTTATGGGGTCCCTGAGGTTTTGGGTCCATGGGGGTTATGGGGGTGCAGCAGGGGTTGTGGGGTCCCTGGTTTTGAGGTCCTGGGGTTTGGGGTCTCTGGGGGTTATGGGGGTGCGGGGGGGGGGGGGTTATAGGGGGGGGGGTTATAGGGGTCCATGGGCTTTGGGGTCCATGGGGGTTATGGGGGTGAAGGGGAGGTTATGGGGATCCACGAGGTATGTGGGTTATGGGGTCCCTGGTTTTGGGGTCCGGGTTTGGGGTCCTTGGTTTTGGGGTCTGGGTTTTGGGGTCCCTGGTTTTGTGTCCCTGATTTTGGGGTCCGGGGTTTGGCGTCCCTGGTTTTGGGGTCCCGGTTTGGGGTCCCTGGTTTTGGGTTCCCTGGGTTTGGGGTCCCTGGTTTTGTGTCCCTGTTTTTGGGGTCCGAGGTTTGGGGGATCCCTGGTTTTGGGGTCCGGGGTCCGGGTTTTTGGAGTCCCGGTTTTGGGGTGCGGGTTTGGAGTCCTGTTTTTGGGGTGCGGGTTTGGGGTGCGGGTGGGCCGTACCCTTCTGCAGCTGCTGGTATTTCTCCAGCTCTCCCTGCAGCTTCTTCTGAATCGGCTCCGCCATGGGGGGGGGGCTGGGGGGGCGGGGGGGTTGGGGACCCCCCAGAACCCCCTAAAAACCCCGGGAGCCCCGTGGGGAACCCCCGAACCCCACAGAGCCCCCAAACCCCACAGACAGACACCCCCAAACCTCACAGAGCCCCCGAACCCCACAGACACCCCCAGACCCCACAGACAGACACCCCCGAACCCCACAGACACCCCCAGACCCCACAGACACCCTCCAAACCCCACAGACACCCCCAAACCCCACAGACAGACATCCCAAAACCCATAGACACCCTCAGACCCCACAGACACCCCCAAAACCCCACACACATCCCCAGACCCCACAGACAGACACCTCCAAACCCCACAGACACCCCCAGACCCCACAGACACCCCCAAACCCCACAGACAGACATCCCAAAACCCATAGACACCCCCAGACCCCACAGACACCCCCAAACCCCACACACATCCCCAGACCCCACAGACAGACACCTCCAAACCCCACAGACACCCTCAGACCCCACAGACACCCCCAAACCCCACAGACACCCCCAGTCTCCCCCCAGAGCCCCCTGCACCCCCCCCACCCCCATCAACCCCTCCAGACCCCCCAAACCCTATAAGATCCTCCCAGACACTCCCCCGATCCCATGAAGCGTCCCCAGGACCCTCCAGTGCCCCCTAAGACCCCTCAGAGACCCCTCGAACCCCCCAGGAACCCCAAAACCTTCTCCGTTCTCCTCCCGCTGGAACCGGCTCTGGCCCCGCCTACAACCGCCCACGTGACGCGCGGCGGCCCCGCCCCTTCCTCCGCGCCTGCGCACCCCGCCGCCCTCCCATGCCACATCCCGTCGCCACGCCCCCTCTGCAGCAAAACCACGCCCCCTTCCCCGCCCCGCTATGGGCACGCCACGCCCCTTCAGGACAAAGCCACGCCTCCATAACAACACCACGCCCTCTTTCCGTAAAGACCACGCCCCCTCTGGACTCAAACCACGCCCTCAAACCGACACCACGTGCCCCGCACCCCGTCCACCAATCCCCGCTCCTCTCCGCCGAGACCACGCCCCTCCGTTCCCCGCCCCCCTGCGCGGCGCGCACGCGCGGTCCTAGCGCCCCTCCGCTCCGCGGCCCTTGGAGTCCCCGCGGGGTCCCCTTGGCGTGGGGGGCGACACGGGGAGGGACCCCCCCACCCCCCCTCCCCCCCCGGTGAGGATGTGGCGGCGGTGGCGCTGGCGGGGGGCGGGGCGCTGGGCGGCCCGGGGGGCGGCGCTGGCGCTCGTGCTGCTGGGGCTGGGGCTGGGGGCAGCGGGGGGGGCGAGGAGCTGCTGGCGGCGCTGCTGGCGGCCTGGGAGGAGCGGGGGGGGGGCGGGGGGGACCCGGCCGGGGGGCGGGGGATGCGGGGTTTGCACGTGACGCGGGGTTTGCACGTGACGCGGGGTTTGCACGTGATGCGGGGTTTGCACGTGATGCGGGGTTTGCGAACGGTGCGGGGGTTGCGAACGGTGTAAACGGTGCAGGGGTGCAAACGGTGCAGGGGTTGCAAACGGTGCAGGGGTTGCAAACGGTGCAATAGTTGCAAACGGTGCAGGGTTTGCAAACAGAACAGTACAGGGGTTGCAAACGGTGTAAACGGTGCAATAGTTGCGAACGGTGCAGGGTTTGCAAACGGTGCAATAGTTGCAAACGGTGCAGGGGTTGCAAACATTGCAAACGTTGCAAACGCTGCAATAGCTGCAAACGGCGCAGACTTTGCATGGGCTGCAGCGCTGGCGGACGCCGCGATTCTCGCCGACGCCGACGCCTTCGCCGACCCCTCCGCGCCCCCCCAGCTCCTCCTGCCGCCCCCGCCCTGCAGCGCCCCCTCCCCCTTCCTGCTGGTGCTGGTGCCCAGCGCCCCCTCGCACGCCGCCCAGCGCCAGGCGGTTCGGGACACCTGGGGGGGGCGACCCCCGGCCGGGGGGGCTGAGCGCCCGCACCGTGTTCGTGCTGGGGGTCCCGGCTGCGCCGGCGGAGCAGGCGGCGCTGGCGGCGGAGCGGCGGCGCCACGGGGACCTGCTGCAGGGCCCCTTCGCCGACACCTACGCCAACCTGACGCTGAAGACGCTGCTGCTGCTGCGCTGGGCGGCCGCGCGCTGCCCCGGCTCGCGCTTCCTGCTCAAGGCCGACGACGACGTCTTCGTTAACCTGCCGGCGCTGACGAGCCACCTGCGCTCGCGCCCGCGCCCGCGCCGCCTCTACCTGGGCCGGGTGCACTGGTGGGTGCGCCCGGCGCGGGACCCCCGCTCGCGCCACCACGTGCCGGCGGCCGCGTTCGGCGGCGCCGCGTTCCCGCCGTACTGCAGCGGCACGGCCTACGTGCTGTCCCGTCCCGCGGCGCTGGCCGTGCTGGCGGCCGCCCCCCGCGTGCCCCTGGTGGCCCCCGAGGACGTGTGGGTCGGGCTGTGCGCCCGCCGGGCCGGCGTGGCGCCGCGGCACTCGGCGCGCATGGCGGGCGCCGCGCGCTTCCCCCCCGACCGCTGCTGCATGGGGGAGGTGCTGTTCAGCGCGCACAGGATGCGGCCGCCCGAGCTGCGGGGGGTGTGGGCCATGCTGCGGGGGGGCGGGGGGGGGGGATGGGGGGCGGTGCGGGGTCCTGCAGCGCGCGCTGGGGGTGCTGCGGTGCCGCGCATTGGCCGCCATGCAGTGGGTCTGGGGGGGGTAGGGGGGCCGGATGCAGCGTGGAGGCGGCTCAGCCCCGGTGCAACAAGGACGTTGCATGGGGTTGCATGGGTTTGAGGAGCTGCAGCAGCCCCAGGATGCAGCGTGAAGACTCAGCCCCAGTGCAACGAAGATAAGGACGTTGCATGGGGTTGCACGTGCTCAATGAGCTGCAGCAGCATCAGGATGCAGTGTCAGGAAGGAGCAGCCCCAGTGCAACGGGGACAAGGCCGTTGCATGGGGTTGCATGTGTTTGAGGAGCTGCAGCAGCCCCAGGATGCAGCGTGACGAAGACTCAGCCCCGGTGCAACAGGGATAAGGACGTTGCATGGGGTTGCATGTGCCCAACGAGCTGCAGCAGCATCAGGATGCAGCGTGAAGGCGACTCAGCCCTGGTGCAATAAGGACAAGGCCGTTGCATGGGGTTGCATGCGCCCAAGGAGCTGCAGCAGCCGCAGGATGCAGCGTTGGGGAGAAACAGCCCCAGTGCAACAGGGACAAGGACGTTGCATGGGGTTGCATGTGCCCAAGGAGCTGCAGCAGCCCCAGGATGCAGCATGAAGACTCAGCCCCAGTGCAACGAGGATAAGGACGTTGCATGGGGTTGCACGTGCTCGAGGAGCTGCAGCAGCCCCAGGATGCAGCGTGAAGGCGACTCAGCCCTGGTGCAGCAAGGACAAGGACGTTGCATGGGGTTGCATGTGCCCAACGAGCTGCAGCAGCATCAGGATGCAGCGTCTGGAAGGAGCAGCCCCAGTGCAATGCAGACAAGGATGCTGCACGTGTTTGAGGAGCTGCAGCAGCTCTGGGATGCAGCGTGAAGACTCAGCCCTGGTGCAATGGGGACAAGGACATTGCATGGGGTTGCACGTGCTCAATGAGCTGCAGCAGCATCAGGTTGCAGTGTCAGGAAGGAGCAGCCCCACTGCAATGGGGACAAGGACGTTGCATGGGGTTGCACGTGTTTGAGGAGCTGCCGCAGCCCCAGGATGCAGCGTGACGAAGACTCAGCCCTGGTGCAATGGGGATGAAGATGTTGCACAAGGTTGCACACGTTTGAGGGGCTGCAGCAGCCCTGGGATGCAGCGTTGGAGCTGCAGGATCTCTGGATGCAGCGTTGGAGCTGCAGCAGCTCTGGCTGCAGCGTTGGAGCTGCAGGAGCTCTGGATGCAGCGTTGCAGTGGGATGAAGACCCAGCCCTGGTGCAGCAGGGACAAGGACGTCACACGGGGATGATGACGTCACACAGGGACGATGACGTCGCACGGGGACGATGACGTCGCACGGGGACATTGGGCGGCGCTGCAGTGTCACCAGGTGCAGTGGTGACAAAACCACCGCAGGGACAATGACGTCACACGGTACCAATGACATCACACAGTGACAATGACGTCACGCGGTGACAATGACGTCACATGGTGACAATGACGTCATGGTGTCCCCATCCCCGCTGCAATAAACCCCCCATGGCTGGTGACACCGCGGTGGCCTTTGGCTTGTGGGGGGGGACACAACGACATATTGGGGACCCCTATGGTGGGAGGACACTGGGGACCCCCATATTGGGGAGGGGACCCCTATGGTTTGGGGGGGGGGGGGGTAGGGGGTCCACCCTGGGGACCCCCATGGTGCGAGGGGGGGCAAACTGGGGACCCCCACATTGGGGAGGGGACCCCACAGTTTGGTTGGGGAGGGGGTTACACTGACACATTGGGGACCTCAAAGTGGGGGACACACCCTGGGGACCCCCATATTAGGGGGGGGACACACCAGGGACCCCCATAGTTTGGGGGGGGGGTTTACACTGACACACTGGGGATCCCAAAGTGGGGGACACACCAGGGACCCCCATGGTGGGGGGGGGAACAAACAGGGGACCCCCCCCATAGTGGTGGGGGACGACACAGAAACTGGAGACCCCCATATTGGGGTGCAACACACCAGGGACCCCAAAGTTGGGGGGGGGACGACACACATTGACGCATCGACGACCCCAAAGTGGGGACCCCCATAGTTTGGGGGACACACACACTGATGCACCAAGGATCCCAAAATGGGGGGACCCCCCCCTCCTCAAGTTTATTTCCGGAAGCGCTCGAGCGCCCCCCGTTTTGTGGGGGGGGTGGGGGCGCCCCCTTTCGGCCCCTCCCCCGCCTTCTTCTCGCGCTGCTCCACCTTCTCCCGGATGGCGGCCTGGGGGGGGGACAGGACACAAAATAAGGGGGGGGGGGGCACCCCAAAAACCCGCGGGGGGGGTCTGGGGGGGCCCCGCACTCACCCGCAGCTGCTCGTGGGCCACCTGGCGCTTGCGGCGCTGGGGGTCGCTGCCCTTGACCCTGCGGCGCGGCTTGAACTTGACCTTGGCCTGGGGGTCAAAGCCCTGGGGAAGCCCCGGGCGGGGCACGGGGAGGTCAGGAGGTCAGAGGGTCAGGGGGAGGTCAGGGGAGGTCGGGGGGGTCAAGGGGAGGTCAGAGGGGGTCGGGGGTAGGTCAAGGGGGGTCAGGGGGAGGTCAAGGGGGGTCACGGGAGGTTGGGGTGGCCGAGGGGTCAGGGGGAGGTCATGGGGTCAGAGGGAGGTCAGGGGGTCAGAGGGAGGTCAGGGGGAGCTCAGGGGGGTTTGGGGGGGTGAGAGGGAGGTCAGGGGGGTCAGAGGGAGGGCAGAGGGGTTTGGGGGGTCAGGGGGAGGTCAGGGGGGTTTGGGGGTCAGGAGAAGGTCAGGAGGGCTTGGGGGGTCAGGGGAGGTCAGGGGGTCAGGGGAGGTCAGGGGGTCAGGGGGAGGTCAGGAGGTCAGGGGGGTCAGGGGGAGGTCAGGGGGTCAGGGGGAGGTCAGGGGGGTCAGGGTGGTTTGGGGGCGTCAGGGGAGGTCAGAGGGGGGTCAGGAGGTCAGGGGAGGTCAGGGGGAGGTCAGGAGGTCAGGGGGAGGTCAGGGGGGTCAGGGGAGGTCAGGGGGGTCAGGGGAGGTCAGGGGGTCAGGGGGAGGTCAGGGGGTCAGGGGGAGGTCAGGGTGGTTTAGGGGGTCAGAGGGAGGTCAGGAGGTCAGGGGGGTCAGGGGAGGTCAGGGGGGTCAGGGGAGGTCAGGGGGTCAGGGGAGGTCAGGGGGTCAGGGGAGGTCAGGGGGAGGTCAGGGGGAGGTCAGGGGGTCAGGGGGAGGTCAGGGTGGTTTAGGGGGTCAGGGGGGTCAGGGGAGGTCAGGGGGGGTCATGGGAGGTCAGGGGGTCAGGGGGAGGTCAGGGGGTGGTCAGGGGAGGTCAGGGGAGGTCGGGGGTCAGGGGGTCAGGGGGAGGTCAGGGGAGGTCAGGGGGTCAGGGGAGGTCAGGGGGAGGTCAGGGGGAGGTCAGGGGGTGGTCAGGGGGTGGTCAGGGGAGGTCAGGGGAGGTCAGGGGGTCAGGGGAGGTCAGGGGGTCAGGGGAGGTCAGGGGGTCAGGGGGAGGTCAGGGGGTCAGGGGAGGTCAGGGGGTCAGGGGGAGGTCAGGGGGTCAGGAGAGGTCAGGGGTCGCTCCCGTACCAGGCGCTGGATCCGCTCCTCCCGCTTCTGCTCCAAAGTGGCTCCGTCCACGTGGCCCAGCTGGGCCGGGTCCAGCGTCAGCAGCTCGGCCGGGATCTGGGGACGTGGGGGTCAGGAACCATTTGGGGGGGTCAGGAACCATTGGGGGGGTCAGGAACCCCTTGGTGGGGGTCGGGAACCATTGCGGGGGTCAGGAGCTCGGCCGGGATCTGGGGGACATGGGGGTCAGGAACCACTGGGGGGGTCGGGAACCCCTTGGGGGGGTCGGGAACCATTCGGGGGGGTCAGGAACCATTTTGGGGGGGTCAGGAACCATTGGGGGGGGGATCAGGAACCACTTGGGGGGGTCAGGACCCATTTGGGGGGGTCAGGACCCACGTGGAGGGGTCAGGAACCACTTGGGGGAGATTAGAACCAATTTGGGGGCTCAGGAATGATTTGGGGGGGGTCAGCAGCACTTCAGGACCCCCCCCAAGATTTTTGGCCCCCCCTCCAGCAATTTTGGGGAAATGGGGGGGGGGGCCCCCACACTCTGCCCCCCTCCAGCATCCCTTTAGGGGGTCCCCATCACTTATGGGGTCCCATCCCTTTGGGGGGGGTCCCAGCATTTTGGAGGGTCCCATCACTTTAGGGGCATCCCCATCCCTTTGGGGGGGGTCCCATTCATTTTGGGGTGTCCCCATTGCTTTAGGAGCATCCCCATCACTTTAGGGGCATCCCATCCCTTCTGGGGGGGTGGGGTCCCATTCATCCATTCATTTTGGGGGGGGTCCCATCCCTTTAGGGGGGTCCCATTCATCCATTCATTTTGGGGGGGTCCCCATCACTTTAGGAGCATCCTCATCACTTCAGTGCTGTCCCCATTATTTTGAGGGGCTCCCATCACTTTAGGGGGGGGGTCCCATCCCTTTGGGGGCTCAACCCCAGCCCTCCCCCCCCCCCCATCAATTTTGGGGTGCCCCCCCCCCCCTTCACCTTGTCCAGCAGCGCCTTGACCTCCCACTCCTGGCGCTGCCGGCGGCTCTGGAACGGGTTCAGCTCCAGCGCGTCGAAATTGGGCTCCCCCGCCCCTAAAATGGGCCAGAAAAGGGGGGAATTGGGGTTTTTTTGGGGGGGGGGTTTATGGGGGGGGGTCATGGGGGGGTCGGGGTTGGGGGTCCCACTCACCCGGCACCAGGAGGCTGCTGAAGCCCCCCCCGTGCCCCACCCCCAGCACGTCCTCCAGGGGGCAGAAGCGCAGCCCGTGGGGGGGGCGGGGGGGGCGGTGACACAGGAAGGGCTGGGGGGACCCCTCCCCCACCCCCCGGAACACCTGCGGGGGGGGAAAGAGGGTCAGTGGGGGGGGGGGAATGGGGGGGAAAGGGGGGATGGTGGAAATTGGGGGGTGGGGGGGGAATGGAGGCGGGGGAGTTGGGGGGCAGGAAATGGGGGGAAATTGGGGGGGAAATTGGGGGGGAAATTGGGGGTTGGGGAGGGAAATTGGGGGAATTGGGAGGTGAATATTGGGGGGGAATAATAAATTGGGGGGGGAATAATAAATAGGGGGGGGAATAATAAATTGTGGGGGAAATAATAAATGGGGGGGGAATAATAAATGAGAAGGGAATAATAAATTGGGGGGGAATAATAAATTGGGGGTTCCCATGGGTGTCATTGGGGGGGTTTGGGGGTTCCCATGGGTGTCATTGGAGGGGGTTTGGGGTTCCCATGGGTGTCATTGGGGGTTCCCATGGGTGTCATTGGGGGGGGGTTTGGGGTTCCCATGGGTGTTATTGAGGGGGGTTTGGGGTTCCCATGGGTGTCACTGGGGGTTCCCATGGGTGTCATTGGGGGGGGGTTTGGGGTTCCCATGGGTGTTATTGAGGGGGGTTTGGGGTTCCCATGGGTGTCATTGGGGGTTCCCATGGGTGTCATTGGGGGGGGGTTTGGGGTTCCCATGGGTGTCATTGGGGGGGGTTTGGGGTTCCCATGGGTGTCATTGGGGGGGGGTTTGGGGTTCCCATGGGTGTTATTGAGGGGGGTTTGGGGTTCCCATGGGTGTCATTGGGGGTTCCCATGGGTGTCATTGGGGGGGGTTTGGGGTTCCCATGGGTGTTATTGAGGGGGGTTTGGGGTTCCCATGGGTGTCATTGGGGGTTCCCATGGGTGTCATTGGGGGGGGGTTTGGGGTTCCCATGGGTGTTATTGAGGGGGGTTTGGAGTTCCCATGGGTGTCATTGGGGGTTCCCATGGGTGTCATTGGGGGGGGTTTGGGGTTCCCATGGGTGTCATTGGGGGTTCCCATGGGTGTCACTGGGGGGGGTTTGGGGTTCCCATGGGTGTCATTGGGGGGGATCTGGGGTTCCCATGGGTGTCATTGGGGGGGGTTTGGGGTTCCCATGGGTGTTATTGAGGGGGGTTTGAGGTTCCCATGGGTGCCATTGGGGGGTCTTGGGTTCCCATGGGTGTCATTGGGGGTTCACATGAGTGTCATTGAGGGGGTTTGGGGTTCCCATGGTGTCACTGGGGGGCTCCCATGGGTATCATTGGGGGGGTTTGGGGCTCCCATGGGTGTCATTGGGGGGGTTTGGGGGTTCCCATGGGTGTCACTGGGGGGTTCCCATGGGTATTATCGGGGGGGGCGGGGAGAAGTGACTCCCACGTGGTGCTTCCCCCCCCGGTTAGCGCCCGTTTTTGGGGTGACGGGGCGGTTTTGGGGGTCACCGTGATCTGGTCCCCGCAGGCGGCCGCCAGCGCCCCCCGCTGGCTGAAGTCCAGCAGCCCCGCGCCCAGCGGCAGCGCCCGCTCGCCCAGCGCCCGCCACGTCCGCACGTCCCACACGCGCAGCCGTCTGTCCGTCCCCGCCGACGCCATGTACCTGGGGGGGGGGGACACACACACATTGGGGGGGGGGCACCCCAAAAAACCCCCCCCAAAAAATGGGGGAAAACGGGGGTTTGCTCACGTGCCGGTGGGGTCGACAGCGAGCGCCCGCACGGCGCCGCGGTGACACAACAGGCGGACCAGCGGCTCCGGCACCGACGGACACCACAGCGTCACCGTGCCTGGGGACAACAGGTCAAGGTCAAGGGGTTTGGGGGGTCTAGGGGGTTTTGGGGGGGGGTTGGGGGTTCTGGGGGGGATTTGGCGGGGGTTTGGGGGTCCAGTGGCTCTGGCAGCAACAGACACCAGAGCGTCACCGGCCCTGGGGACAACAGGTCAAGGTCAAGGTCAAGGGGTTTGGGGGGTCTGGGGGGTGTTTTGAGGGGGTTCTGGGGGTGTTTGGGGTTTGGAGGAGGTTTGTGGAGAGTTTTGAGGTGTTTTTAGGGGT
>NW_027660013.1:24251-80897 GCF_963082525.1 Nesoenas mayeri
GGAACCCCGACGCGCTCTGCGGGAACAGCGCGTCAGCACGGGACCCAGGCGTTCGGGGGACCCAGGCGTCCGGGGGACCCAGGTGTCCGGGGGGACCCCCCCTCCCCACCCACCATTGGGGGACCCAGGCGTTCGGGGGGACCCAGGCGTCCGGGAGGACCCAGGCGTCCGGGGGACCCAGGCGTCCGGGGGGACCCCCCCTCCCCACCCACCATTGGGGGGACCTAGGGGGACCCAGGCGTTCGGGGGACCCAGGCGTCCGGGGGACCCAGGTGTCCGGGGGGACCCCCCTCCCCACCCACCATTGGGAGACCCAGGCGTTCGGGGGACCCAGGCGTCCGGGAGGACCCAGGCGTTTGGGGGACCCAGGCGTCTGGGGGGACCCCTCCCCACCCACCATCGGGGGACCCAGGCATCCGGGGGAACCCCCCTCCCCACCCACCATTGGGGGACCCAGGCGTCCAGGGGGGACCCCTCCCCACCCACCATTGGGGGACCCAGGCATTCAGGGGGACCCAGGCATTCAGGGGGGGGACCCAGGCGTCCAGGGGGGACCCCTCCCCACCCACCATTGGGGGACCCAGGCATCCGGGGGAACCCCCCTCCCCACCCACCATTGGGGGACCCAGGCGTTCAGGGAGACCCGGGTGTCCGGGGGGACCCAGATGTCCGGGGGACCCAGGCGTCCAGGGGGACCCCCCCTCTCCACCCGCCATTGGGGGACCCAGGCGTTCGGGGGGACCCCTCCCCACCCACCATTGGGGGACCTAGGGGGACCTAGGCATTCAGGGGGACCCAGGCATTCGGGGGGGGATCCAGGCGTCATGGGGGGGGGACCCCTCTCCCCACCCACCATTGGGGGGACCCAGGCATCCAGGGGACCCAGGCGTCCGGGGCGGACCCCCTCCCCATCCAACCATCAGGGGGACCCAGGTGTTCAGGGAAACCCCTCCCCCAGGGACCCAGGCATCCGGGGAACCCAGGCATTGAGGGAAGCCCCTCCCCGCCGGGGACCCAGGCATTCGGGGAAGCCCCCTCCCCACACATCATCAAGGGGACCCAGGTGTCCAGGGGACCCAGGCATCCGGAGAAGCCCCTCCCCCGGGGACCCAGGCGTCCAGGGAAGCCCCCACCCTGGGGACCCAGGCATCCGGGGGGACCCAGGCATTGGGGGGAAGCCCCTCCCTCCTCCCCCAGGGACCCAGGTGTCCGGGGGGACCCAGGCATTGGGGGAAGCCCCCTCCCCACACATCATCAAGGGGACCCAGGCATCAGGGGGACCCAGGCATTCGGGGAAGCCCCTCCCCCCCACCCCAGGGACCCAGGCATCGGGGGGACCCAGGCATTCGGGGAAGCCCCTCCCCCCCCACCCCAGGGACCCAGGCATCCGGGGGGACCCAGGCATTCAGGGAAGCCCCTCCCCCCCTCCGCGGGGACCCAGGCGTCCGGGAAGCCCCCTCCCCCGGCAGGCGGGACGCACGGCGGTGGCGAGCAGCAGGTGGAAGGGCAGGAACTGCAGGCGCAGGACGGCGGGGAAGCGCTTGAGGCACTGCAGCTCCAGCCCCTGGCTGTCGTACACGTGCAGCCAGCGGCGCTGCGCCACCGCCAGCTGCGCCGCGCTGTGCAGCCACCTGCGCGACACGGGGCATCAGGGGACATGGGGGACATGGGGACACCTGGGGACAGGGGGGGATGGAGGGACATGGGGGACATGGGGACACCTGGGGACATGGGGATGGGGGGGGAATGGGGGACATGGGGACACCGGGACACCTGGGGACTGGGGGGGGATGGGGACACCTGGGGATGTGGGACATGGAGACACAGGGGACACCTGGGGATGGGGGGCAATGGGGGGGACATGGGGACACCTGGGGACACAGGGGACACCTGGGATGGGGGGGAATGGGGGGACATGGGGACACCTGGGGACAGGGGGGACACCTGGAGATGGGGGACATGGGGACACCAGGGACACCTGGGGATGAGGGGGGACATGGGGACACCTGGGGATGTGGGACATGGGGACACAGGGGACACCTGGGGATGGGGGGGAATGGGGGGACATGGGGACACTGGGGACAGGGGGGGATGGGGGGGACATGGGGACACCTGGGGACAGGGGGGGGATGGGGGGACATGGGGGACATGGGGGGACGTGGGGACACCTGGGGACATCTGGGGATGTGGGACATGGGGACGGGGGGACACCTGGGGACAGGGGGACACGGGGACACCAGGGACACCTGGGGACAGGGGGGATGGGGGGACATGGGGGGACGTGGGGACACCTGGGGATGGGGGACATGGGGACAGCAGGGACACCTGGGGACGGGGAGAATGTGGGGGACATGGGGACACCTGGGGACATGGGGGACACCTGGGGACAGGGGGGGACACCTGGGGATGGGGGCACATGGGGGACACCTGGGGATGGGGGGGAATGGGGGCACATGGCGGGGGACACCTGGGGACGGGGAGAATGGGGGGACATGGGGACACCTGGGGACAGGGGGGGACACCTGGGGATGGGGGCACATGGGGACACCTGGAGATGTGGGACATGCAGACACAGGGGACACCTGGGCACGGGGGCAATGGGGGGACATGGGGACACCTGGGGACAAGGGGACACCTGGGGATGGGGGGGCAATGGGGGGACATGGGGACACCTGGGGACAGGGGGGACACCTGGAGATGGGGGACATGGGGACACCAGGGACACCTGGGGATGAGGGGGGACATGGGGACACCTGGGATGTGGGACATGGGGACACAGGGGACACCTGGGGATGGGGGGGAATGGGGGGACATGGGGACACCTGGGGACAGGGGGGACACCTGGGGATGGGGGACATGGGGACACCAGGGACACCTGGGGACGGGGGGGACATGGGGGACGTGGGGGGACGTGGGGACACCTGGGGATGAGGAGGGAGGGGTGGACACGTGGGGATGGGGGGACATGGGGACACTTGGGGGATTGGGGGACACCTGGGGACATGGGGGAACCTGGGCATGGGGGGACACCTGGGACACCTGAGGATGGGGAGGGATGGGGGGACATGGGGACACATAAGGATGGGGGGATGTGGGGACACCTGGGGACATGGGGGGGACATGGGGATGGGGGTGATGCAGGGACACGTGTCCTCCACGTGTCCTCATGTCACCCCTGTGTCTCCAGTTCCCCGTGTCACCCCCATGTCCCCAAATCCCCCACATACCCCCGTGTCCCCCCGTGTCCCCACGTCCCCCCGTGTCCCCCCGTGTCCCCGTGTCACTCACGCCACGTCGGCCACGCTCTCCATGACGTTGATCTCGCACATCAGCCGCTTGGTCCCCCACTCCATGGCGGCCACGTGGCCCCTCCGCCCGCCCAGCAGCAGGTACCTGGGGACACGGGGGACACGGGGGGACACGGGGTGACACGGGGTCACACCGGGGACACCGGGTGACAGCGGGTGACACCGCGGCCCGGCCGCACTCACCGCCCGTCGCGCGTGTAATCCACCCGGTACGGCCAAACTGCTCCAGTTTCAGCTCAAAGTGCTGCGGAAACGCGGGTGAGACGCCCCGAATCGGGGTCACCCCCATCCCCGAGGGTCACCGGGGGTCCCCAAGGGTCACCGAGGGTCACCGGGGGTCCCCGGGGGTCACCTTGGCGGCGCTGGCGATGTCCACGGCCTCGGCGATGTCCCCCTGGGTCACGGTGCAGGTGTCCTCGCCGGGGTCGGCCTCCAGGAACCTGCGGTGACGGGACACGGGGGTGACGGGGGGACGGGGACACGGGGGGACACGGGGGGGACACGGAGGGGACACGGGGGGGACACGGGGGGGACACGGGGGGGACACAGAGGTGATGGGACTGACACAGGTGGCACAAGGGGACATGTGGGGGACATGACGGACATGGGGTGACACAGCAGTGATGGGGTGACATAGGGGTGACATGTGGGGACGTGGGGGTGACACAAGGGTGACATGGGGGTGACTACAGATGTGACATAAGGGGACACAGGGGTGATATAGGGGTGACACAGGAGGACATGGGGGTGACTACAGGGGTGACACGAGGGGACACAGGGGTGATGGGGTGACATGGGGTGACATGGGGGTGACACAGGAGACATGGGGGTGACTACAGGGTGACACGAGGGGACACGGGGGTGATGGGGTGACATGGGGTAACGCGGGGGGTGACACAGGGGGACAGAACGGACATGGGGGTGACACAAGGGTGACACAAGGTGGACAAGGGTGACATAGGCGTGACACAAGGGACACAGGGGTGACAGGGGGACACGGGGGGACAGGGGGGGGACAGGGGGGGACAGGGGGGGACAGGGGGACCCACCCCGGCTCCTGGGGCAGCAGCAGCTCCGCTCTCGCCGCCCCCTCGGCCGCCGCCTCCTCCCGCTGCCCCCAGAGCTGCAGCTGCCGGCGCAGCCGCGGCCGCACCGCGCGGGGCTGAGGCACCGCAGGGGCACCACGACACGCGTGAGCGGGACACGGACACGGACACGCGTGAGCGGGACACGGACACGGACACGCGTGAGCAGGGACACAGACACCGACACGCGTGAGAGGGGACACGGGACACGGACACGACACCGACACGTGTGAGCGGGACACGGACACGGACACGACACCAACGTGCGTGAGCGGGACACGGACACACGTGAGCGGGACACGGACACGGACACGCGTGAGCGGGACACGGACACGGACACGCGTGAGCAGGGACACAGACACCGACACGCGTGAGCGGGACACGGACACGGACACGCGTGAGCGGGACACGGACACGGACACGCGTGAGCAGGGACACAGACACCGACACGCGTGAGCGGGGACACGGACACGGGACACGCGTGAGCAGGGACACAGACACCGACACGCGTGAGAGGGGACACGGGACACGGACACGACACCGACACGTGTGAGCGGGACACGGACACGGACACGACACCAACGTGCGTGAGCGGGACACGGACACACGTGAGCGGGACACGGGACACGGACACGACACCGACACGTGTGAGCGGGACACGGACACGTGTGAGCAGGGACACAGACACCGACACGCGTGAGCAGGGACACGGACACGGACACGCGTGAGCAGGGACACGGACATGGACACGCGTGAGAGGGGACACGGGACACGGACACGCGTGAGCAGGACACGGACACGCGTGAGCAGGGACACGGACACGGACACGCGTGAGCAGGGACACGGACACGGACACGCGTGAGAGGGGACACGGGACACGGACACGCTGTGAGCAGGACACGGGACAGCGCGTGAGCAGGGACACGGACACGGACACGCGTGAGAGGGACACAGACACGGACACGACACCAACACACGTGAGTGGGGGACACGGACACGCGTGAGTGGGGACACGGACACGGACACGACACCGACACGTGTGAGCGGGACACGGACACGGACACGCGTGAGCAGGGACACGGACACGGGTGAGAGGGGACACCGACACGGACACGCGTGAGAGGGGACATGGGACACGGACACGCGTGAGCAGGGACACGGACACAGACACGCTGGAGCGGGACACGGACACCGACACGAATACGCGTGAGCGGGGACACGGACACGCATGAGCGGGACATGGACACGGACACGCGTGAGCGGGGACACGGACACGCGTGAGCGGGGACACAGGGACAGGGACATGACACCGACACGTGTGAGCAGGGACACCGACACATGTGAGTGGGGGACATAGGACACAGACACCGACACGCGTGAGCGGGACACGGGACACGGACACCGACACCAACACGCGTGAGCGGGGACACAGACACGACACCGACACGCATGAGAGGGGACACGAGGACATGGGACACGGACACACGTGAGCGGAGACATGGGACACAGACACACGTGAGTGGGGACACGGGACACGGACACGGACACCGACACGCGTGAGCGGGGACACGGACACCGACATGGACACCGACATGCGTGAGAGGGGACACCGACACCACACGACACATGTGAGCAGGACACGGGACATGGACACCGACACGCATGAGCGGGGACAACGGGACACGGACACCCAACATTGACACGCTGTGAGCGGGGACACGGACACCAACACGTGTGAGCGGGCACACAGGACACAGACACGCGTGAGCGGGAACACGGGACATGAGACACGAGGACACGCGTGAGCAGGGACACGGGACACACACGGGGGACATGGGACACGGGACACGCGTGAGCAGGGACACGGGACATGGGACACACACGGGAGATATGGGACACGGACACGCGTGAGCGGGGACACAGGGACATGGGACACGGGTGAGTGGGGACACGGGGTGAACAGGGACACAGGGTGAGTGGGGACATGCGGGACACGGGGGACACAGGACATGGACACAGGTGAGCGGGGACACGGGGGACACGGGGGACACAGGGTGAGCGGGGACCCCACTCACCCCCAGGACCCCCAACACCTCCCCCCCCCAGACCCCTCTGGACCCCCCAAACCCCCCAGTCCCCGTGTGTGTCCCCCCCCCCCCAGCTGCTCCTTTCCCGGGGACCCCAACCTCTCCCTCCCCCCATCCCCCCAACCTCTCCCTCCCCACCCCCAATTTCTTCCCCTCTCCCTCCAGAACTCTCCCCCCCCCCTATCCCCTCAATCTCCCCCCCGCCCCCAATCCCGCCAAGACCCCCCAATGTCTCCCCCCGCTCCAGCCCCCCAAGTTTTGCCCCAGGACCCCCCAGTTCCCCCCCAGGACCCCCCGGTTCCCCCTCCCGGTTCCCCCCCAGGACCCCCCGGTTGCCCCCCCAGGACCCCCCGGTTCCTCCCCCAGGACCCCCCGGTTGCCCCCCCAGGACCCCCCGGTTGCCCCCCCAGGACCCCCCGGTTCCCCCCCCAGGACCCCCCGGTTCCCCCCCAGGACCCCCCGGTTCCCCCCCCAGGACCCCCTGGTTCGCCCCCAGGACCCCCGGTTCCCCCCCAGGACCCCCCGGTTCCCCCCCAGGACCCCCGGTTCCCCCACCCCGGACCCCCCGGTTCCCCCCCCCAGGACCCCCCGGTTTCCCCCTCACCGCTTTCTCCGCCGCCCCCCGCAGGAACCGCTTCACCCGGGGCCGGGCCAGGGGAGCGGGGCCGGGAAACGGGTCCTTGCGCTGCGGGGACACGGGGTTGGGACCGGGAACCGGGAACCGGGGAACCGGGGAACCGGGGGACCGGGACCCCCTGGCTCCGGGCCCGCCCCCGCCCGCCCCGCTCACCCCGGACACGCCGCCCGGCTCCCCGCGCTCCCGAGCGGCCGCGGGGCCCGGCCCGGCCCGGAGCCGCCGGGGGACGGAGCGGGACCGCCCGCCGCTCGCTGCCGCCGCCGCCGCCATCCGCCGCCACGTGTGGCGCCCGCCCGCCTCTTCCGGCGCTGTAGCCAATGGGAGAGCGGCGAGGGCGACGGTGCGGCCAATCAGAGAGCGGCGGAAGGACGAGGCCGGCGGCGCCATGTTGGTGGTTGGCAGTTGGCAGGGAAGGGTTAAGGAAAGCGGCGCCGCCATGTCGGTTGAGGGCGGCGTGGAGAGCGGCCGCGTTTGTTGAGGGCAGGCAGGGGTGAGAACCAGCACCGCCATCTTTGCTGAGGGCAGCCGAGGGCGCCCTTCCCGCTGCGGGCGGCTCCTGCGCACGCGTGAGCGGGGCTTGCACACGAACATGGGCGGGGCTTGCACACGAGGGGCGGGGCTTGCACACGAGCGGGGGGCGGTGCTTGCACACGGCGGCCACCTGCCTCGCCCAGCACTCCAAGCCCCTCTGCCCCTTGCACGAGGGCCCGTCCTCGTGCAAAGCCTCATCCTCGTGCAAGAAGCCACCCTTGTGCAAAGCCCTTGTGAGACCCCACTCCCGTACAACACGCAGCGCTTGTGCAAATCCCCGTCCTCGTGCAAAGACCCATCCTTGTGCAAATTCCTGGTGTGAAGCCCCATCCCCACCCCAAACCCCGTCCTCGTGCAACGACTCATCCTCGTGCAACAACTCATCCTCGTGCAAGGACTCATCCTTGTGCAACGACTCATCCTCATCCAAATTCCCCGCACGAGGCGCCGTCCTCGTGCAAAGCCCCATCACCCTGTCAGGCCACGTCCTCGTACGAGCCCCCCGTCCTCGTACGAGCCCCCCATCCTCGTACGACCCCCCGCCCTCGTGCGCGGCCCCTCCCCCGGCGCAGCCACACTCGTGTCACACTCGTGTCAGCACAAGCGTCACGTTTATTCCCCGCCCCCCACGTCACTTCTTCTTGGACACGCCGACGGTTCGGCCGCGCCGGCCCGTGGTCTTGGTGTGTTGGCCCCGCACGCGCAGCCTGGGGGGACACGGGGGGGACACGGGGGGGACACGGGGGGGACACGGGGGTCAGGGACAGCGTCCCCAAGTGTCACCCACCCCCCATGTCCCCCCCACAGTGTCCCCAAGTGTCACCAACCCCCTCAGTGTCTCCAAATCCCCCCATCACCCCCACAAGTGCCACGTCCCCCTCCCGTGTGCAGCCACCTCAGGGACCTTGTCCCCAGGTGTCACCTCCCCTGGTGTCCCCAAGACCCCCCTGGTGTCCCCAACCACCCCCCCAGTGTCCCCAAATTCCCCTGTCACCCCTACAAGTGCCACAACTCCCTCTACCCTGGGGGGCACATGGAGGGCAGGGACACTGTCCCCAAGTGTCACCTCTTCCCCCCCACACCCCCCAAGTCCCCAAACCCCACCTCAGTGTCCCCAAGTGTCACCTCCCCTGATGTCCCCAAGACCCCTCATGTCCCCAACCACCCCCCCAGTGTCCCCAAATGCCCTTGTCACCCCTAGAAGTGCCACAACTCCCTCTACCCTGTGGGGAAGTGCCAACAGTCCCAGTGACCCCACCTGCAGGTGTCACCTCCCCCCGTGTCCCCAACCCCCCCACGATGTCCCCACCCCCCCCCGCGATGTCCCCAACCCCCCCGCGATGTCCCCAGGCCCCCCCTCACCCCCAGAAGTGCCGCAGCCCCCGATGCGCCCGGATCTTCTTCAGCCGCTCCAGATCCTCCCGCAGTTTGTTGTCCAGCCCGTTGGCCAAAACCTGGGAGAGGGGGGGACAGGGGACGTCAGGGGACACCGGGGGACACCGGGGGACACCAGGGGACACCAGGGGACACCAGGGGACACCAGGGACGCGTGTCCCCCCCACCTGGCTGTATTTGCCGTCCTTCACGTCCTTCTGCCGGTTGAGGAACCAGTCGGGGATCTTGTACTGCCGGGGGTTCTGCATGATGGTGATGACGCGCTCCACCTGGGGACAAACGCGGTGACACCCCCACCGATGGCCCCAACCCCCCATGATGTCCATGACCCCTGCCAGGGACATCCCCAACCCCCCAAGTGATGTCCCCAACCCCCCATGATGTCCATGATCTCCCCCCAGGAATGTCCTCATGCCCCTAGGGATGTCCCCAACCCCCCAGACCTGTCCCTGACCCCTTAAGTGATGCCCCCAAACCCCTCCAGAGATGTCCTCAACCCCCCCATGTCTCTAGCCCTCGCAAGGATGTCCCCATACCCCCCCCCCCCCCCCATTTCCCAAACTCCTCCATGATGTCCCCAGTCCTTCCACCATGTTCCCAATCCCAACCCCCATGTCCCCACCCCCCAGGGACGTCCCCAACCCCCCTAGGAATGTCCTCATGCCCCCAGGGACACCCCCAACCCCCCAGAGCTGTCCCCAACGCCCATGTCTCCATATCCCCCCAGGAATGTCCCCAACCCCCCCGGAATGTCCCCAACCCCCATGCCTCCACCCCACCCAGGGATGTCCCCATACCCCCCCCACCATGTCCCCAACCCCTCCATGATGTCCCCAGTCCCTCCATCCCGTTCCCACTCCCCCTGCCATGTCCCCACCACCCCCAGGGATGTCCCCGACCCCCCTGCCATGTCCCCACCCCCCCAGGGATATCCTCATGCCCCCAGGGACACCCTCAACCCCCCAGAGCTCTCCCCAACCCCCTAAGGATGTCCCCGACCCCCCCACTGTGTCCCAAATCCCTCCATGATGTCCCCAACGCCCATGTCCCCATCCCCCTGCCAGGAATGTCCCCAACCCCCCCAGAGCTGTCCCCAACCCCTCCATGATGTCCCCAAGCCCCATGTCCCCACCCGTCCATGGATGTCCCCGACCCCCCATGACGTCCCCAAGCCCCGTGACGTCCCATGGTGTCCCCACCTCATCCTCGGTGAGCTCCCCAGCCCGTTTGGTCAGGTCAATGTCGGCCTTGCGCAGCACCACGTGCGCGTAGCGCCGTCCCACGCCCTGGGGGTGACAAAAGAAGGGGGGTCGTGGGGTGACACCACTCGTGTCCCCCTCCCCGCGTCGCAGCGCGTCCCCTCACCTTGATGGCCGTGATGGCAAAGGCGATCTTGCGGCGCCCGTCGATGTTGGTGTTGAGGACACGCAGGATGTGCTGGAACTTCTCGGGGATCACGAGGGACTGGAGGGGACACGGTGACACCGGGGAGGTGACGGGGGGGACAGTCACGGGGGTGGGGACACGCGTGGCGAACGCGGGGCCGGGGAGGCCCGGCCGCCATGGCGGCGGGGGGGGAGGGGGTCCGATCTCATCCCTCCGCCGCCGCCATCCGCTCCCTCCGCCGCCGCCATGGCGCTGCCAGCGCTCCCCCGCATCCCCTCGTTCCCTCCCCGCCGCCCGCTCGCCCTCCCCGGGCCGCGATGGCGGCCGATTCCGCCCGGCGCCCACCATGGCTGCGGCTGCGCCTCCCGCCGGCTCCGCTGGAAGAGAGAGGGCGGAAGTGGCGTCGGGCCGGAAGTGGAGGGGCGGGGTCATGTGACAGGAGCCGCTGTCATGGCGGCGGAGGCAGCGGTGGGGCCGGGATGCGCGAGGGGACCCGGCGGGATCGGGGGGACCCGGGGGGATCAGGGGGGATCGGGGGGACCCGGGGGGATCGGGGGGGGACCCAGGGGGTTTGAGGGGGCTGATCCGCCGCCTGTGCCGCAGGTCCGGGGCCCGGAGCCGCCGCTGGAGCCGCCGCCGGAGCCGGAGCTGGAGCCGGAGTTGGGTCCCGGCCCCACCGAGGCCGAGCTGGAGCTGGAGGGGGAGGAGCTGGTGCTGGATGAAGTGGACGGTGGGGACGGGGGGGACACGGGGGATGGGGGGGGACGGGGGACACAGGGGATGGGGGGGACAAGGGGACAGGGGGACACGGGGGACACGGGGGGTGGGGGGACACGGGATGGGGAGGGACAAGGGGACACGGGATCAGGGGGGACGGGGGACACAGGGGACATGAGCACACGGGATGGGGGGACACGGGGGACAGGGGGACACGGCGGACAAGGGGAGACACAGGGGATGGGGGGGGACAGAGGACAAGGGGACATGGGACGGGGGGACACAGGATGGGGGGGGACAAGGGGACACAGGGGACAGGGGGACATAGGGGTCAGGGGGACACAGTGGATGGGGGTACAGGGGGGATGGGGGGGATATAGGGGACAGGGGGGGACACGGGGGACAGGAGGACATGGGGGACAAGAGGACACAGGGGACAGGGAGGGACACAGGGAATGGGGGGGACACAGGGGATGGGGGGACAGGGGGGGACACAGGGGACAGGAGGGATGCGGGGGACATGGGGGACACAGGGGACAGGGGGACAAGGAGGGAACATGAGGGTCGGGGGGAGACACAAGGGCCTGGGGGGGGACACAGGGGACCGGTGACAGGAGGGGGGGCCCCGGGGGTGTCAGGGGGGCGGAAGCAGTTCAAGGGGCTTTTGGGGGGATGGGGAGGGGGGCAGTTTGGGGACAGCGGTGCCACCCCCCGTGTCCCCCCCAGTTCACATCCAGGCCAACCTGGAGGACGCGCTGGTGCAGGAGGCGCTGAAGACGGTCAGTGCCCCTTGTCACCCCCCAAAATGAACCCCCCGTCTCCAGGGGGGGCTGTCCCCACCCTGGTGACACGAGTGTCCCCCCCGTGACACGAGTGTCCCGCAGGGCGTGGACCTGCGCGAGTACTCCAAGCAGGTGGAGCTGGAGCTGCAGGAGGTGGAACGCGCGTCCATCCGCGACTGTGTCCTTTGCGGGGGCTGTGACACGGCGGGGGGGCCACACTGTCCCCAGGGTGTCCCCAGGGTGTCCCCAATGTCCCCAGAGTGTCCCCAGGTCCTTAACGCCCCCCCCAGACATCAAGGAGAGCGAGAACATCGCGTCGCTGCACAACCAGATCACGGCGTGTGACGCCATCCTGGAGGTGAGGGCGGGACGGGGTCCCCACCGTGTCCCCAGTGTCCCCAGCTCCATTCCAGTGTCCCCAGCTCCATCCCAGTGTCCCCCGTTGTTCCCAGTGTCCTGTGTCCCTCCCAGTGTCCCCAGTTCCATCCCAATGTCCATAGTGTCCCCCATGTCCTCTCTCAGTGTCCCCTCCTGGTGTCCCCATTTCCCTCCCAGTGTCCCCAGTGTCCCCATCCCCTCCAAGTGTCTTCAGTCCCCTCTTGGTGTCCCCAGTGTCCCCTGTGTCCCCTCCCAGTGTCCTCTCCCAGTGTCCCCAGTGTCCCCATCCCCTCCAAGCGTCTTCAATCCCCTCCCAGTGTCCCCAATGTCCCAGAGTCCCCTCCTGGTGTCCCCTCCCCGTGTCCCCACTTCCATCCCAGTGTCCCCAGTGTCCTCCTTCAGTGTCCCCAGTGTCCCCTCCTGGTATCCCCATTTCCCTCCCGGTGTCCCCAGTGTCCCCAGTGTCCCCATCCCCTCCAAGTGCCTTCAGTCCCCTCTTGGTGTCCCCAGTGTCCCCCATGTCCCCTCTCGGTGTCCCCAGTTCCATCCCAGTGTCCCCGTGTCCCCAGTGTCCCCAATGTCCCCAGGGTGTCCCCAGGCTGTCCCTCACCCTGTCCCCCCCCAGCCCATGGAGCAGACGCTGGGCGCCTTCCAGTGCCACCTGAGCACCATCAGCTGCCACATCCATATGCCGCAGGTGTCCCCAATGTGTCCCCTCCCAGTCCCCCCTCTCACTGTCCCCAGTGTCCCCAATGTCCCCAAGCTGTCCCTCACCCCGTGCTGTGCCCCCCAGCGCATGGAGCAGATGCTGGGCGCCTTCCAGTGCGACCTGAGCAGCATCAGCAGCGAGATCCGCGCGCTGCAGGAGCACTCGGTGGCCATGACCCTGCGGCTCCGCAACCGCCGCGCCGTGCGCCGCCAGCTCGGCCGCCTGCTGGACCAGCTCGTCGTGCCCCCCGCCATGATCAGGTGCGGCACCGCGACCCCCCCGAACCCCCCCGCGCTGTCCCCATTGTCACCTTCCCCCCGCCCCCCGCTCCAGCGCCATCCTGGAGGCGCCGGTGACGGAGCCGCAGTTCCTGGAGCAGCTGCGGGAGCTCAACGGGAAGATCGACTCGGTGAAGGAGCAGGCGTTCCGCGACACCGTGGCCTGCGCCGACGTGCAGCACGTCCTGGAGAAGCTCAAGATCAAGGTAACACCCCCCACACACCCCCAAAAACCCTCGGGGACACCCCAAAACCTTCCTCCCCCCGCCCCGTTTGCAGGCGGTGACCAAGATCCGCGAGTTCGTGCTGCAGAAGATCTACTCGTTCCGCAAGCCCATGACCAACTACCAGATCCCGCAGAACGCGCTGCTGAAGTACAGGTGGGGTCGGGGGGTACTTGGGGTGACCGGGGGGGCCGGGGGGTGTCCCCGCGTCACCCCGTTTGCCGGTAGGTTCTTCTACCAGTTCCTGCTGGGGAACGAGCGCGCGGCGGCGCAGGAGCTGCGCGAGCAGTACACCGACACCATGGCCAAGATCTACCTCTCCTACTTCAAGTCCTACACCGCGCGCCTCATGAAGATCCAGGCGGGTCCGGGGGGGGCATGGGGGGGTTTGGGGGTCCCTCCCAGTGGTCCCAGTTGGCCCCAGTTCCCTCCCAGTGGCCCCAGTTCCCTCCCAGTGGCCCCAGTTGTTCCCAGTGTCCCCTCCTGGTGGCCCCAATTTCATCCCAGTGGCCCCAGTCCCATCCCAGTGGCCCCAGTTGGCCCCAGTTGGCCCCAGTTCCATCCCAGTGGCCCCAGTTGGCCCCAGTTCCCTCCCAGTGGGCCCAGTTCCCTCCCAGTGTCCCCAGCATCCCCAGTATCCCAGTGTCTCCTCCTGGTGGCCCCAATTTCATCCCAGTGGCCCCAGTCCCATCCCAGTGGCCCCAGTTGGCCCCAGTTGGCCCCAGTTCCATCCCAGTGGCCCCAGTTGGCCCCAGTCCCTTCTCAGTGGCCCCAGTTCCCTCCCAGTGGCCCCAGTTGGCCCCAGTTGGCCGCAGTTCCCTCCCAGTGGCCCCAATTGTTCCCAGTGTCCTGTGTCCCTCCTGCTGGCCCCAGTTCCCTCCCAGTGTCCCCAGTGTCCCCAGTATCCCAGTGTCCCCTCCTGGTGGCCCGAATTTCATCTCAGTGTCCCCAGTTCCCTCCCAATGTCCCTATGTCCCCAGTGTCCTTGTACCCACACAGTGTCCCCAGTGTCCCCATCCCCCCCCAGTGTCCCAGTGTCCCCATTCCCCCCATTGTCCCCATCCCCCCAGTGTCCCCATCCCCCCAGCGTCCCCAGTGTCCCCATCCCCCCTCAGTGTCCCTATCCCCCCCATCCCCCCCATTGTCCCCATCTCCCCCCATTGTCCCCATCCCCCCCATTGTCCCCATCTCCCCCCATTGTCCCCATCCCCCCCAGTGTCCCCATCTCCCCCCATTGTCCCCATCCCCCCCAGTGTCCCCATCCTCCCCAGTGTCCCCATCCCCCGCATTGTCCCCATCTCCCCCATTGTCCCCATCTCCCCCCATTGTCCCCATCCCCCCCATTGTCCCCATCTCCCCCCATTGTCCCCATCCCCCCCAGTGTCCCCATCTCCCCGCATTGTCCCCATCCCCCCCAGTGTCCCCATCCCCCCCAGTGTCCCCATCTCCCCCCATTGTCCCCATCCCCCCCAGTGTCCCCATCTCCCCGCATTGTCCCCATCCCCCCCAGTGTCCCCATCCCCCCCATTGTCCCCATCCCCCCCATTGTCCCCATCTACCCCATTGTCCCCATCCCCCCCATTGTCCCCATCTCCCCACAGTGTCCCCACCCTGGGCGGGGGGTGTGACCCCCCACTTTGCGCTCTGACCCCGTTTCCCGCAGTACGAGGAGGTGGCGGAGAAGGACGATCTCATGGGGGTGGAGGACACGGCCAAGAAGGATATCCCACCATTTCGGGGATGGGGGGCCAGGGGGGCCGGGGCGATTTGGGGACCACCACCCCCACCCCCAAATTATTTCCTTAACCTCCCCGTTACGCTTCTTCTCCAAACCGTCCCTGAAGAACCGCAACACGGTGTTCACGCTGGGCAACCGCGGCGCCGTCCTGGCGCCGGCCGAGCTGGAGGCGCCCATCATCGTGCCGCACGCCGCGCAGAAGAGCGACCTCCGGGTCCGGCCTTTTGGGGCGACGGGGTGACACGGGGGGGCGTGGGGAGCGGGGGGGTACGTCCTGACGTCTGTCCCTGCGTCCGTCCGCCCGCAGTTCCCGTTCGAGTCGCTGTTCCGCAGCCAGCACTACGCGCTGCTGGACACGGGCTGCCGCGAGTTCGCCTTCCTCTGCGACTTCTTCATGGCCACGGGGGCCGGGGCGCTCGAGCTCTTCGACTCCGTCATGGGCAAGACCTTGGCCATGTTCCTGGTATGTCGGGGGGGTTCTGGGGGTCCCCGTGGGGGGGGTCGAGGCGCTGACCCCCCCGGTGCACCGCGGTGGTTTAGAAGCACATGGACGCGTACGTGAGCGACTGCTACGACGGCATCGCCGTGTTCCTCTGCATCCACATCGTGCTGCGCTTCCGCGCCATCATGGCCAAGCGCAACATCCCGGCGCTCGATAGGTGAGCGGGGGGGGCGGTGCCAAAATGACCCCCCCCCCAGATCTCGTGGGGACCCCCACAGATCCTGTGGGGATGCCCTGAATCTCATGGGACCCCCCCCAATCTCGTGGTGACCCCCCCCAATCTCATGGGACCACCCCCAAATCTTGTGGGACCCCCTGAATCTCGTGGGACCCCCTGAATCTTGTGGGACCCCCCCCAAATCCAAATCTCATGGGGACCCCCCCAATGTCGTGGGACCACCCCCCAAAATCTCATGAGATCGCCCAAATCTTGTGGGACCGCCCCCAAATTTCATGGGACCCCCCGAATCTTGTAGGACCCCCTGAATCTTGTGGGACCCCCCCAAATCCCAATCTCATGGGGACCCCTCCCAATGTCGTGGGACCCCCCCCCTCAAATCTCGTGGGAACCCCCCAATCTCGTGGGACCGCCCAAATCTCACGGGACCACCCCCAAATCTTGTGTGACCCCCTGAATCTCATGGGACCCCCTGAATCTTGTGGGACCCCCCCCAATCTCATGGGACCCCCCTGAATCTCATGGGACCCCCCAAATCTTGTGGGACCACCCCCAATGTCTTGGGACCCCTAAATCTCGTGGGGACTCCCCCAAGTCTCATGGGATCGCCCAGATCTCATGGGACCCCCCCCCCAAATCTCATGGGACCCTCCAAATCTCATGGGACCCCTCCAGTCTCGTGGGGACCCCCCCAATCTCGTGGGAACCCCAAATCTTGTGGGACCCCCCCGAATCTCATGGGACCCCCCCCAAATCTTGTAGGACACCCCCAATCTCGTGGTGACCCTCCAAATCTCATGGGACCCCCCAAATCTTGTGGGACCCCCCCAGCCTCATAGGACCCCCCAATCTCATGGGACCCCCCCAATCTCGTGGGGACCTCATCAAATCTCATGGGGACCCTCCCTAATGTCATGGGACCACCCAAACCTCATGGCACCCCCCCAATCTCATGGAGAACCCCCCCCCAGATCTCATGGGATCACCCGAATCTCATGGGACCCCCCCAATCTCATAGGGACCCCCCCCAAATCTTGTAGGACACCCCCAATCTCGTGGTGACCCTCCAAATCTCATGGGACCCCCCAAATCTTGTGGGACCCCCCCCCAACTTCATGGGACCCCGCAAATCTCATGCGACCCCCTAAATATTGTGGGACCCCCCAAATCTCGTGGGACCCCCCAAATCCCGTGGGACCCCCCCCAATCTCGTGGTGAACCCCACATCTCATGGGACCCTCCAAATCTTGTGGGACCCCCCCAAATCTCATGAGATCGCCCGAATCTTGTGGGACCCCCTGAATCTCATGGGAACACCCAAATCTCATGGGGACTCCCCCCAAATCTTGTGGGACCCCCCAAATCTCACGGGACCCCCCAAATCTATCTGTGCCCCCCCCAGGTACTGGGAGGCGCTGCTGGAGCTGCTGTGGCCGCGTTTCGAGCACATCCTGGAGCTGAACATCCAGAGCATCCAGAGCACCGACCCCCAGAAACTGGGCTTCCTGGACACGCGCCCCCACTATGTAAGAGCGGGGGGGGCCAGTTTGGGGTCCCCCCGACCCCCCCAGACCCTCCTGACCCCCCCAAATCATCCCGGCCCCCCCAGATCACGCGCCGCTACGCCGAGTTCTCCTCGGCCATCGTCAGCATCAACCAGACCTTCCCCAACGAGAAGACCAACGCGCTGCTGGGGCAGCTGCAGGTATTTTGGGGGGGGGGGTTCAGGGTGACCCCCTCACATTTTTGGGGGTCCCCAACACCCCCGTTTCCCCCCCGCGAAGGTGGAGGTGGAGAACTTCGTGCTCCGCGTGGCCGCCGAGTTCTCGTCCCGCAAGGAGCAGCTCATCTTCCTCATCAACAACTACGACATGATGCTGGGCGTCCTCATGGTAACGGCCCCCCCGCACCGTGGGACCCCCCCAATCCATGGGGACAACCCCCAATCCATGGAGACCCCCCAAACCATGGGGACAACCCCCCCAATCCACGGGGACCCCCCCAATCCATGGGGACAACCCCCCAGACCATGGGAACCCCCCTAATCCATGGAGACAACCCCCCCAAACCATGGGGACAACCCCCCCAATCCATGGGGTCAACCCCCAATCCATGGAGACAACCCCCCCAATCCATGGAGACAACCCCCCCAATCCATGGGGACAACCCCCAATCCATGGAGACCCCCCAAACCATGGGGACAACCCCCCCAATCCACAGGGACCCCCCCAATCCATGGGGACAACCCCCCAGACTATGGGAACCCCCCTAATCCATGGAGACAACCCCCCCACCATGGGGACAACCCCCCCAATCCATGGGAACCCCCCCAATCCATGGAGACAACCCCCCCAATCCATGGGGACAACTCCCCCCAGACCATGAGACCCCCCCAATCCATAGGGACAACCCCCTAGACCATGAGAACCCCCCCAATCCATGGGGACAACCCCTCCAAACCATGGGGACCCCCCAAAACGAGGGGCACCCCCAAATTTAATGTGGGGGGGCTAATACATCCCGTTTCCCCCCCAGGAGCGAGCGGTGGAGGAGAGCAAAGAGGTGGAGGGTTTCCAGCAGCTCCTCTCCGCCCGCACGCAGGTACCGCACCCCCCCATTTTTGGGGTCCCACAAGCTTTGGGGGGGGTCCCCCTTTCTGAGGGGGCGTCCCCCGCATTGGGGGGGGTCTGAAGAAGGGGTGTCCCCCCCAGGAGTTCATTGAGGAGCTGCTGTCCCCCCCGTTCGGCGGCATGATCGCCTTCGTCAAGGAGGCCGAGGCGCTGCTGGAGAAGGGGCAGCTGGAGCGGCTGCGCGGGGAGGAGGGTAAGGAAAGGGGGGGGGGGCAATATTGGGGACCCCCCCATGAATCTTGGGGTTCATGAGGGTGCGTCCCCCCCCCAGCTCGCGTCACCCAGCTGGCTCGAGGCTTCTCCAGCACCTGGAAGGCGTCGGTGGAGTCGCTGAGCCAGGACGTCATGAGATCCTTCAGCAACTTCAAGAACGGCACCAGCATCATCCAGGTGACAATTTCGGCCTCGGAGGGGGGGGTGTGTGGATTTTGGGGGTGTCCTATGGAAATGGGGCCCCCCCTGACCGCCCCCCCCGCGCGTGCAGGGCGCGCTGACGCAGCTGATCCAGTATTACCACCGGTTCCACAAGGTGCTGGCGCAGCCGCCGCTGCGGGCGCTGCCGGCGCGCGCCGACCTCATCAACATCCACCACCTCATGGTGGAGCTCAAGAAGCACAAACCCAACTTCTAAATGAATGGGGGGGTTTGTCTGTGTGTCCCCCCCACCCCCAGGTGTCTGTCTGTCCCCACCCTCCCCCACGTTGTCATATTGTCACCCCTGGGGGTGACACCCGCGAAACGCGGATAAAGGTGAGAAAGGACGCGAGTGATGGTTTATTGCTGGGGGGGTTGGGGCCACCACTGTGTGTGTCCCCCCCACCCCACACAGGTGACATCACCCGCTGCCATGGGGGGACGCACCGGGGGGGTCACCGCACTTTAGGGGGGGGGGGGTGGGGGACGACCCCCAGGGAAATGTCACCCCCCACACACACCATGTCCCCATTAACCCCCCGCCAAGTCCCTCCCTGGGGGGGGGAACAATGGGGCTGCCCCCCCCACAGGTGACAAGGGACTGTGTCATATGTGTCCCCATCCCCCCCCGTGACATCACCCGCTACCATAGGGGGACACACTGGGGGGGTCACCCCACTTTAGGGGGTGGGGGACCATGGGGAGGTGGAGACCCCCAAGGAAATGTCACCCCCCCCACACACCATGTCCCCATTAACACCCCCAATCTCTCCCTGGGGGGCACAATGGGGCTGCCCCCCCCGCAGGTGACAAGGGACTGTTACCCCCCTGCCATGTCCCCATTAACCCCCCCCCAGTCTCTCCCTGTGGGGGGACAATGGTGCTGCGCCCCCCGCAGGTGACAAGGGACCGTCCCCCCCACCCTGTGCCCCCCAATCCAACAGCAAACCCCTCTGGCCCCCCAGCCAGTCCGTGGGGGGACCCTGGGGGGGTCCGTGGGGTCACCCTGGGGGGGGTCCATGGGGTGACCCCAGGGGGGTCCCCGTGCCCCCCCTATTTCTGCTCCTTGGTGGGTGCGTAGTAGAGCTCCAGGGGTTTGCTGAGCTTCCAGTACTTCTCGTTCACCAGCTCCAGCGTCAGGGACCCGTTCAGGGTCTGGGGGGGGAATTAATGGGGTGACCCCCCCTGGACCCCCCAGAACCCCCGTCCCCTCCCCTGGGTCCCCTGTGACCCCCGACACCGTGTCCCTGTGACCTGCCCCATGTCCCCCTCATGTCCCCATGACACCCCCGTGTCTCCATGTCCCCCCGTGTCCCTGTGACCCCCCCCCGTGTCCCCCCATGTCCCCATGTCCCCAATGTCCCCGTGTCTCACCGTGAAGCTGGCGGCGGCAGCGATGTGGATGCTGTACTGCTGTACACGTGTCCCCCCGTGTCCCCATGTCCCCCCGTGTCCCCAATGTCCCCGTGTCTCACCGTGAAGCTGGTGGCGGCGGCGATGTGGATGCTGTACTGCTGTACACGTGTCCCCAATGTCCCCATGTCCCCATGTCCCCAATGTCCCCGTGTCTCACCGTGAAGCTGGCGGCGGCGGCGATGTGGATGCTGTACTGCTGTACACGTGTCCCCAATGTCCCCATGTCCCCATGTCCCCAGTGTCCCCGTGTCTCACCGTGAAGCTGGCGGCGGCGGCGATGTGGATGCTGTACTGCTGTACACGTGTCCCCAATGTCCCCGTGTCCCCATGTCCCCAGTGTCCCCGTGTCTCACCGTGAAGCTGGCGGCGGCGGCGATGTGGATGCTGTACTGCTGTACACGTGTCCCCCGTGTCCCCATGTCCCCCGTGTCCCCATGTCCCCAATGTCCCCGTGTCTCACCGTGAAGCTGGCGGCGGCGGCGATGTGGATGCTGTACTGCTTCTCGCTCACGTCCCCCAGCGCAGCCTCGGGCCCCCCCGGCGCCTCCTCCAGCGCGATGCGCAGCGCCAGGTACTTGGACAGGTGATCCACCGTGGCGTTGGACGTCGTCTTCACGTACCTGCGCAACAGAGACAGCTCTGCCCGTGGCCCCTGTCCCGTGTCCCCATGTCCCGTGTCCCCCTGTCCCCATGTCACCCTGTCCCTCTCCCTCCCATATCCCCCTGTCCCTGTCCCATGTCCCATGTTCCCCTGTCCCTGTCCCCATCCCCCTGTCCCGTGTCCCCCTGTCCCATGTCCCGTGTCCCCCTGTCCCATGTCCCGTGTCCCGTCTCACCGTGTCTGTGCGTACTCCCCCTTGTCCCCCAGCAGGGGGTGCGGTCTGAACACCAGCTCCAATGTGTCCCCCTGTCCCATGTCCCCCTGTACCTCTCTGTCCCATGTCGCCCTGTCCCATGTCCCCCTGTCCCTGTCCCCCATCCCCAGTGTCCCCCTGTCCCGTCTCACCGTGTCTGCGCGTACTCTCCCTTGTCCTCCAGCAGGGGGTGCGGTCTGAACACCAGCTCCAATGTGTCCCCCTGTCCCGTGTCCCCCTGTCCCCCTCTCCCATGTCCCATGTCCCCTGTCCTGTGTCCCCCTGTCCCATGTCCCTGTCCCATGTCCCCCTGTCCCATGTCCCCCTGTCCCATGTCCCCCTGTCCTGTGTCCCCCTGTCCCGTGTCCCGTCTCCCCGTGTCTGCGCGTACTCTCCCTTGTCCACCAGCAGGGGGTGTGGTCTGAACACCAGCTCCAATGTGTCCCCCTGTCCCATGTCGCCCTGTCCCTGTCCCATGTCCCATGTCCCCCTGTCCCATGTCCCTCTGTCCCATGTCCCGTGTCCCCCTGTCCCGTGTCCCCCATCCCCAGTGTCCCCCTGTCCCGTCTCACCGTGTCTGCGCGTACTCTCCCTTGTCCCCCAGCAGGGGGTGCGGTCTGAACACCAGCTCCAATGTGTCCCCCTGTCCCGTGTCCCCCTGTCCCGTGTCCCCCTGTCCCATGTCCCCTGTCCCTCTCTGTCCCTGTCCCATGTCCCATGTCCCCCTGTCCCATGTCCCTCTGTCCCATGTCCCATGTCCCCTGTCCCGTCTCACCGTGTCTGCGCGTACTCTCCCTTGTCCACCAGCAGGGGGTGCGGTCTGAACACCAGCTCGATCTCGCTGCCCCCCCCCGCGTCCCCGCCGGGCTCGGGGCTGCCCCGGCCGGCCACGCCCTCCTGGGGCGGGGTCTCGGGCTCGGGCTCCGCCCCCGACTCGTCGGAGCCGCGGGAGCGCTTGCGGCTGGGCCCGGGCTCGGCCGCGCCCGACGCGCCGCTCAGCTGCGAGCGGCTGTCCCCGGTGTCCTCGGGGCCGCTGAACGTCGCCGTGTCCGACTCGGCCTGCAGCTTCCGCACCCGCTGCGCCCTGCGGGACGGCCCGTGGCTGGGGGGCGGGGGAATGGGGGGGACTCGGGGGAATGGGGGGACTGGGGAGGAATGGGGGGAACTGGGGAGGAATGGGGGGAACTGGGGAGGAATGGGGGGAATGGGGGGGACTGGGGGGGAATGGGGGGAATGGGGGGAATTGGGAAGGACTGGGGGGAATGGGGGGGACTGGGGGGGAATGGGAGGGGGACTGGGAGAGACTTGGGGGGCTGGTGTCCCCAAGCCCCACGGCATCCCCCTGGCGTCCCCGCAGTGTCCCCAGGCCCCACGGTGTCCCCATGGTGTCCCCGCAGTATGCCCAGGCACCACGGTGTCCTCGCAGTATCCCCAAGCCCCGTAGTGTCCCCACAGTGTCCCCAAGCCCCGCGGCAGTGTCCCCACGGTGTCCCCACAGTGTCCTCACAATGTCCCCAAGCCCCACAGCGGCATCCCCACGGTGTCCCCATGGTGTCCCCAAGCCCCATGGCGGCATCTCTGCAGTGTCCCCAAGCCCCGCAGCATCCCCACAGTGTCCCCATGGTGTCCCCAAGCCCCACATCAGCGTCCCCGCAGTGTCCCCAAGCCCCACGGTGGCATCCCCGCAGTGTCCCCACAGTGTCCCCAAGCCCTGCAGTGTCCCCGCAGTGTCCCCAGGGCCCACACTGTCCCTGTGGTGTCCCCACAGTATCCCCAGGCCCTGCAGTATCCCCAAGCCCCATGGCGTCCCCGCAGTGTCCCCACGGTGTCCCCAAGCCCCGCAGAGTCCCCGCAGTGTCCCCAGGCCCCACACTGTCCCCATGGTGTCCCCACAGTATGGGATACCCCAAGACCCCTGGTGTCCCTGCAGTATCCCCAGGCCCCGCAGCAGCGTCCCCACGGTGTCCGCAAGCCCCGCAGCAGCATCCCCGCAGTGTCCCCACGGTGTTCCCAGCCCCACGGTGTCCCCAAGCCCCACGGCAGCGTCCCCGCAGTGTCCCCAAGCCCCACGGCAGCATCCCTACGGTGTCCCCAGGCCCCGCAGCAGCATCCCCACGGTGTCCCCACCTGTGCAGCGCCTGCATCTTGAGCCCCTCCTCGATGCTGCTGCTGAGCGCCTGCTGGTTGTGCAGGCGGCTGAGCTTGGCCAGCACGCGGTCCTGGTGCGCCTCGTACTCGTCCCGGCTCGGGTAGATCTTGGAGATGAGCGCGTCGAAGTTGGGGTCGGGCCGCAGCGAGCGCTTGGACACCAGCTTCTTGCGGCACGTGGGGCACTCCTTGTTCCTGGGGGGGGCACGGGGGTGAAGGGGCGCCGCCGCGGGGGTGTCCCGGCGACGCCGTACCCGCTGCGCAGCGCTGCGGGGGTGTCCCGGCGACGCCGTACCCGCTGCGCAGCGCCGTGACGATGCAGTCGGAGCAGAAGCGGTGCAGACACTCCTTGGTGGTCATGGTGTTCTTGAGCATGTCCAGGCAGATGGGGCACATGAGCTCGCTGTGCAGGCTGCGCGGGGACACCGCGATCTCCGTGCCGTCCATGATGGCCTCCTGCGGGGACGCGGCGGTGACGGGGATGTGGCGGTGACGGGGGACGCAGCGGTGCCGGGGGACGCGGCGGTGCCACCCGGCTCGGGGACACCCCCTAGAGACACAGCTCTGGGGCTTGGGGTGACACGATGGCATCTCCCACCCTGGGGACACCCCCTGGGTCTGGACCTCCCGGGCTTGGGGTGATAGGACACTGTGACCCCCAAGGGACACCCCAGGTCCCCTGTCCCCAACACTGGGGACACCCCCTAGAGCCACAGCTCCGGGGCTTGGGGTGACACGATGGGATCTCCCACCCTGGGGACACCCCCTGGGTCTGGATGTCCTGGGCTTGGGGTGACAGGACACCCCAGGGACACCCCAGGTCCCCTGTCCCCACTCCTGGGGACACCCCTGGACCCAAGTCCCCTGAACATGGGGGGACGGGGCAGCATCACCTGGCTCGGGGACACCCCCTAGAGACACAGCTCCGGGGTTTGGGGTGACACGATGGCATCTCCCACCCTGGGGACACCCCAAGGTGACACCTCCTGCACCTGGATCTCCCCAGGGACACCCCAGGTCCCCTGTCCCCACCCCTGGGGACACCCCTGGACCAGGTCCCCTGAACTTGGGGTGACAGGACAACGTCCCCCACCCTGGGGACACCCCAAGGGGACACCCCCTGCACCTGGATCTCCCCAGGGACACCCCAGGTCCCCTGTCCCCACCCCTGGGGACACCCCCAGACTAGGATCTCCTGGGCTTGGGGTGACAGGACAGTGTCCTCCACCTTGGGGACACCGTCTCCCACCCTGGGGACACCCCAAGGGGACACCCCCTGCGCCTGGATCTCCCCAGGGACACCCCAGGTCCCCTGTCCCCAACCCTGGGGACCCTGTCTCCCACCTTGGTGACACCTCGGGGCTCGGGTCCCCTGAACATGGGGGGACGGGGCAGCTCCCCCAGCTCGGGGACACCCCCTAGAGACACAGCTCCGGGGTTTGGGGTGACACGATGGCATCTCCCACCCTGGGGACACCCCCTGGACCTGGATCTCCCCAGGGACACCCCAGGTCCCCTGAACGTGGAGTGACAGGACAACGTCCCCCACCCTGGGGACACCCCAAGGGGACACCCCCTGCACCTGGATCTCTCCAGGGACACCCCAGGTCCCCATCCCCACACTGGGGACACCCCAAGGGGACACCCCAGGTCCCCATCCCCACCCTGGGGACACTCCTGGACCAGGTCCCCTGAACATGGGGTAACAGGACAACATCCCCCACCCTGGGGACACCCCAAGGGGACACCCCAGCTCCCCTGTCCCCCACCCTGGGGACACCCCCGGGGCCCAGGTGCCCTGAACAGGGGGCTGACAGGACACTGCGACCCCCCGGGGACACCCCAGGTCCCCTGTCCCCACACTGGGGACACCCCAAGGGGACACCCCCTGGACCAGGTCCCCTGAACATGGGGGACAGGGCAGCGTCCCCCACCCTGGGGACACCCCCGTGTTTTGGGTTGGGTGGGGTTGTCCCCTCCCTCGGGTGTCCCCAGCCTCGTGTCCCCCGCCCCGCTCCCCGACCAGGACCGCCCCCCGCCCCCCCCCGCGGGGTGTCCCCCCCAGCACCGTCCCCCTTGTTCCCACACCCGGGGTCCCCGTGTCCCCCGCCCCGCGTCCCCCCCGGACCTGCGGGGTTCGGTGCAGCTCGTACAGACTCAGCTCCCAGGTCTTGCTGGCGCTCTGCGCGTTGGCGGGGGCGGCCATGGCGGGGGCGGCGACCGGAGGCCCCGGGGAGCCCCGAACCGGCCCCGGGAAGCCCCGAACCCCCCGGGAAGGGCCCGAACCGGCCCCGGGAAGCCCCGAACCCCCCGGAAGGGCCCGAACCGGCCCCGGGAAGCCCCGAACCGGCCCCGCTGTCCCCGCGGCCTCTCCCGGTCCCGCTTTCCGAGGGGGCAGCGCCTCCTGTGTGCGTCACTTCCTGCTCGCCCGGGGTGATGACATCACCGCCCTCACCCCAGCTCGCACCCGCCTCCTCCCGCAGCCAATCACAGCCGCGGAGATTCTCCCGCGGGTCCTGCCAGCCAATAGGATTCATCCCACCGGGCTCTCCCCGCCAAGCTGGCGGCTCGGCCAATGGGAAAGCGGCGGGGCTGCAAGAGGCGGGGCCGGGGGTCCAGGGGGCGGGACCGGGGAAGCGGGGGCGTGGTCTGGGATGTGGGCGGGGCCTCAGAGGCACCTGCCGCGGGCAGCGGGGGGACCGGGGGGGCCGGGGGGTCGGTAGCCGGTGGCCGCTCGGTGTCCCCGGTGCCCAGTGTCCATAGGAGCCCCGGCTCGGTGTCCCACATGTCCCCGGTGTCCCGGTGCCGGTTGGAGCCCCGGTTCGGTGTCCCCGGTGTCCCGGTGCCGGTTTGAGCCCCGGTTCGGTGTCCCCGGTGCCAGTTGGGCCCCGGTTCAGTGTCCCCGGTGTCCCCGGTGCCGGTTGGGTCCCGGTTCGGTGTCCCGGTGCCGGTTGGGCCCCGGTTCGGTGTCCCCGGTGTCCCGGTGCCGGTTGGGTCCCGGTTCGGTGTCCCGGTGCCGGTTGGGCCCCGGTTCGGTGTCCCCGGTGTCCCGGTGCCGGTTGGGTCCCGGTTCGGTGTCCCGGTGCCGGTTGGGCCCCGGCTCTCGACGTCCACACCCAACTCTCGGCGCTCACAAGAATTGCGTTTGGACAATCACGAGCCGGTGCCCGGTGTCGCGGGGGGGCGGGGGGGGACACGGGGACACCGGGACCCTCGGGACCCTCCCCCGGTGCCGGCGCCGCCCCGGACCCGCGGGGGAACCAGGACCCGGGCGGGGGGTGCGATCGGGGGCGGGTCGGAGCATCCGGGGGGTCTGGGGATCAGAGGGAACCGGGGCCGGTTCCACTGGGGCATCCCGGGGTGGGGGGTCCGGGGACCGTCGGGGAGCGACTCCGGTTCCACCGGGGGCGGGTCGGAGCATCCGGGGTGGTCCGGGGATCAACAGGAACCGGGGCCGGTTCCACCGGAGCATCCCGGGGGGTCCGGGGACCATCAGGGAGCGACTCCGGTTCCACCGGGAGCGGGTCGGAGCACCCGAGGGGGACCGGGGATCACGGGGAACCGGAACCGGTTCCACCGGGGGCGGATCGGGGCATCCCGGGGGGGGTCCTGGGACCATCAGGGAGCGACTCCGGTTCCACCGGGAGCGGGTCGGAGGATCCGGGGGGACCGGGGATCAGCGGGAACCGGGGCCGGTTCCACCGGGGAGCGGGTCAGAGGATCCCGGGACGGGGGATCCGGGGATCAGCGGGAACCGGAGCCGGTTCCACCGGGAGCGGGTCAGGGGATCCCGGGAGGGGTTCCGGGGGCCGTCGGGGAGCGACTCCGGGTCCGCCGGGACCGGGTCGGGATCCACCGGGAGGCGTCGGGACCCACCGCGGGGGGGTCGGTGCATCCCGGGGGCTCCGGGGACCACCGGGAGGCAGGGGGGGGAATTCGGAGACCCAACGGGGACCCCCCCGCCCCCCCACCCCGGTGCCCCCCCCCGCCCCCCCCGCCCGTTCGCCGCCGCTACCCCCGTGTCCGGCCGCTCCCGCCGCTGCCGCTGCCCCGGCGGCCCGAATGGCGGGGGGGGGAGGGGAGGACACAAAGCGGGGCCGCCCCCCCCCCCTTCCCCCCCCCCACCCCGTGGGGGCCACCCAGCGCGGGGCCCCCCCCTCCCCTCCCCTCCCCCACCCGGGACCCCGGTTGCCCCGAGTGACGGGACATGAATGGGCGGCATCTCGCGGCCCCGCCCCCACCCCCCGCCCCTCCCCCCCCCGCATTGTCCCCGCGCCCCCCCCCGCCCCCACCCCCTCCCCCTCCCGGCCCCCCGCTCGGGGGGAGGAAACTGAGGCAGGGGACCCAGGAGTTCGGGAGGGACCCAGGAGTTCGGGGAGGGGACCCAGGAGTTCGGGGGCGCAGAGGCAGCGGTGGGTGGGGGAGGGGCTTCACCCCGTTTATTTGGGGGGGGGTGACACGGGGGGGGGCCGGATCCGTCACATGAAGAGACCCCCTGAAAGGAGAGAGATGGTGGGGACATGGGGACATAGGGGGACACAGGGACATGGGGGGACATGGGGGGACACGGGGGGACATGGGGGGACACAGGGACATGGGGGGACATAGTGGGGACACGGGTACATAGGGGGACATGGGGGGACACAGGGACATGGGGGGACACGGGGGGTACATGGGGACACTGCGGGGGTGAGGACACAGGGGATGGGGACACAGAAGGGACAGAGACATGGGGGGACACTGTGGGCGTGATGGGGACCCAGGGGGACAGGGACACTGGGGTCACACCCATGGCAGGGACGGGGACACTGGGGGGTGATACCCGTGGCGGGGACAGGGACACTGGGGGGTGACACCCGTGGGGGGGCCGGGGCCGCGGGGGTGACGCGGTGTCCCCACCTGTCACCTCCACGCTGGCCCCCGTGATGTAGCTGCTCTCGGGGGACGCCAGGAACGCGATGACATCGGCCACGTCTGCGGGGACACGGTGACACGCGTGTCCCCAAGTGTCCCCTCGCGTCCCCTTCCCCCGCACCGTGTCCCCAACTCACCCTCGGGGTCCCCGAGACGTCCCAGCGGCACCATCCCTGCAAACTGAGCCAGCGCCGTGTCCCCAGGTGTTCCCAAATGTCCCCCCATGTCCCCAAGGGTCCCCACGTCACCCCCCATGGCCCTGTCCTCCCATGTCCCCATGTCCTCAAGTGTCCCCATGTCCCCACGTCACCCCCCATGGCCCTGTCCTCCCATGTCCCCATGTCCCCAAGCGTTCCCATGTCCCCCCATGACCTCGTGTCCCCATGTCCCCAAGTGTCCCCATGTCCCCACATCACCCCCCATGGCCCTGTCCTCCTGAGTCCCCATGTCCCCCCATGACCTCATGTCCCCAAGTGTTCCCATGTTCACCCCAATGTCCCTAAGTGTCCCCATGTCCCCACGTCACCCCTCCATGGCCCTGTCCCCCCATGTCCCCAAGTGTCCCCATGTCCCCCCATGACCTCATGTCCCCAAGTGTCCCCATGTCTCTCCCATGTCCCAGTCCCCCCACAGTGTCCCCAGGTCCCTGTGTCCCCCCATATCCCCCAGTGTCCCCAAGTCCCCCAGTGTCCCCATGTGCCCACGTCACCCCTGTCACCTTCTGCAGCACTTTTGGTGGCACTTTGTCGGTCATGGGGGTGACAATGAACCCGGGCAGCACCACGTTGCAGCGGATCCCGAACCTGGGGGGCGACAGGGGGGCTGAGCGTCCCCTGCTGTGTCCCCAGGTGTCCCCATGTATCCCCAGGTGTCCCCATGTCCCCCCGTGTCCCCATGTCCCCCAGGTGTCCCCATGTCCCCCCTGTGTCCCCGTGTCCCCAGGTGTCCCCATGTCCCCGTGTGTCTCCATGTCCCCAGGTGTCCCTATGTCTCCAGGTGTCCCCATGTCCCCATGTGTCCCCCTGTCCCCAGGTGTCCCTGATTCCCCAGGTGTCCCCGTGTCCCCATGTCCCCATGTATCCCCATGTGTCCCCGTGTCCCCATGTGTCCCCGTGTCCCCATGTGTCCCCACGTGTCCCCATGTGTCCCCGTGTCCCCATGTTCCCATGTGTCCCCAGGTGTCCCCGTGTCCCCATGTCCCCATGTCCCCATGTGTCCCCACGTGTCCCCATGTATCCCCATGTGTCCCCATGTCCCCGTGTGTCCCCATGTCCCCAGGTGTCCCTGTGTCCCCAGGTGTCCCCATGTCCCCATGTGTCCCCATGTCCCCAGGTGTCCCCATGTGTCCCCGGTCCCCACCTGGCCAGCTCCTTGGCGCAGCTGCGGGTCAGTCCCTGCACTCCGGCCTTGGACGCCGCGTAGTGAACCTGGCCCAGGTTCCCCACCTGGGGACACGGGGTGACACAGGGACACGGGGTGACATGGGGGACATGGGGGTGACAAGGGGGACACGGGGGTGAAAAGGGGGACATGGGGGATAAGGGTGACATGACGGACACGGAGGTGATAAGAGGAACGTGGGGTGACAAGGGGGACACAGGGTGACAAGGGGAACACGGGGTAACAAGGGGGACACGGGGGGTGACGGGCAGGTCCCCACGTCCCCTTGTCACCCACCATGTCCCCTGTCCCCATGTCCCTGTCACCTGTGTCCCCATCACCCACCACATCCATGTCCCCTCATGTCCGTGTCCCTGCCACCCACCATGTCCCTGTCCGTGTCCCCATGTCCCCGTCCCCATGTCCCCGTCACCCACCATGTCCCTGTCCCCATGTCCCTGTCCCCATGTCCCCGTTCCCATGTCCCCATGTCCCCGTCCCCCACCATGTCCCCGTCCCCATGTCCCCGTCCCCCACCATGTCCCCGTCCCCATGTCCCTGTCCCCATGTCCCTGTCCCCATGTCCCCGTCCCCATGTCCCCATGTCCCCGTCCCCCACCATGTCCCCATCCCCATGTCCCTGTCCCCATGTCCCCATGTCCCCATATCCCCGTCCCCATGTCCCCATGTTCCTGTCCCCATGTCCCCGTCACCCACCATGTCCCTGTCCCCATGTCCCCATGTCCCCATGTCCCCGTGTCCCCGTCACCCACCTTGCCCACCACGCTGCCCACGTGGATGATGGAGCCGCCGGGGGCGCCCGCGGCCACCAGAGCTCGGGCCACCGCTTGTGTCACCAGGAACGTCCCCTGGGGGACAATGTGGCCCCATGTCCCCCTCCATGTCCCTGTGATGTCCCTCTGGTCCCCCTGACGTCCCCCCATGTCCCCATATCCCCCCATGTCCCCGTGTCTGCCCAATGGCCCCATGTCCCTCTGGTCTCCCTGATGTCCCCATGTCCCCATATCCCCAATGTCCCCTCCATGTCCTCCCCAATGTCCCCAAATCCCTCACGCCCCGCAATGTCCCCATGTCCCCCCTATGCCCCCATATCCCCCCATGTACCCCTGTCCCCCCAATGTCACTCAATGTCCCTTCATGTCCCCCCATATCCCCACCCTGTCCCCACATCCCCAATGTCCCTCGTCCCCATGACCCCCCAGTGTCCCCATGTCTCTCCATGTCCCCATGTCCCCACATCCCCCTCATGTCCCCCCTATCCCCACATCCCCAATGTCCCCCCCGTCCCCATGACCCCCCAGTGTCCCCATGTCTCTCCATGTCTCCATGTCCCCAATGTCCCCTTGTCCTCACATCCCCCATGTCCCCAGATCCCCCCTCCTGTCCCCATGTCCCCCCATGTCCCCTTGTCCCCAATGTCCCCTTGTCCCCCCCTCCTGTCCCCATGTCCCCAATGTCCCCGTTACCGTCAGGTTGACCCCCAGCACGTCCTGCCAGGGCCCCTCCCCCAGCCGCAGCAGGAACTCGTCCCTTGTCACCCCCGCGCAGGACACCAGGACCCCGGGGGGGTCCCCAAAGTGCTCCTGGGGGGGAAAGGGGGGTCACCTGTGTCCCCAGGGGGTGTCCCAATGGGGTGTCCCCGGGTGGGGGTGTCCCAATGGGGTGTCCCCTGGGGGTGTCCCAGGGGGGTGTCCCCAATGGGGGAACCTGGGGGGGTGTCCCCAGGGTGTCACAGGGATGTCTGGGGGTGTCCCCAATAGGGGTGTCCCCAGGGGGTGTCCCAATGGGGTGTCCCAGGGGGGTGTCCCCAATGGGGTGTCCCAGGGGGGTGTTCCCAGGGTGTCACAGGGATGTCTGGGGGTGTCCCCAGGGGGTGTCCCCAGGAGGGTGTCCCAATGGAGTGTCCTGGGGGGGGGGGGGGGTGTCCCCAGGGGGGTCCCAGGGGGTGTCCCAGGGGGTGTCCCCCAGGGGGGCCCCCAGGGGGGTGTCCCCAGAGGGTATTCCCAGGGGGGTGTCCCAATGGGGTGTCCCAATGGGGTGTCCCAGAGGGTGTCCCCAAGGGGTGTCCCCAGGGGGGTCCCAGGGGGGTGTCCCCCAGGGGGTGTCCCCAGGAGGGTCCCCAGGAGGGTCCCCAGGGGGGTTCCAGGGGGGTGTCCCAGGGGGGTGTCCGGGGGTGTCCCCAGGGAGTGTCCCCAGGGGGGTGTCCCAGGGAGTGTCCCAATGGGGTGTCCCAATGGGGTGTCCCCAATGGGGTGTCCCCAATGGGGTGTCCTGGGGGGGAGGTCCCGGGGGGGAGGTCCCAGAGGGGTCCCAGGGGGGTCCCAGGGGGGTGTCCCCAGGGGGGTCTCAGGGGGTGTCCCAGGGGGTGTCCCTGGGGGGTCCCAGGGGGGTGTCCGTGGGTGTTACCTGGACCTGCTCCAGCAGGCGGGTGACGCTGGTGGCCGAGGTCACGTCCACGGCGAAGGCCGCGTGGGGGGGGCCCGTGGGGGGGAGGGGCCGCAGCCCCCGCGCCGTGTCCCCCGCCCCCCCCTCGGCGCGATCGGCCACGGCCACGCGCGCCCCCTCGCGGGCCAGGCGCGCGCACACGGCGCGCCCGATGCCCCCGCCCCCCCCTGCGGGTCACCGGGGGGTCACCGGGGGGAGGGGGGGTCACCTGTCCCAGGTGTCACAGGGACCGTCACACCCCCTCCAGTGTCACCCGTGGGGTTTGTCACACCCCCTCCCCCCCAAAAGTGCTGCTAGTGGGGGCCCCGACCCCTCCCCCCCAGTGTCACCCGTGGGGTCTGTTCCCTCCCCAGTGTCACCCGTGGGGTCTGTGACCCCCACCAAGTGCCACCCCTGGGGTCTGTGTCCCCCCCCATGTCACCCGTGGGGTCTGTCCCATGTCCCGAGTGTCACTGGGACTGTCCCAGCCCCCCCAGTGTCACCCGTGGGGCCTGTGACCCCCCCAATGTCACCCGTGGGGTCCGTCCCCCCCCCCACGCGGGGTCTGTCCCCCCGTCACGTGACGCCCCGTGTCCCCCCCACGTCACCACCTGTCACCAGCGCGAGCGCCCCGCGGAGGCGCCCGCCGGAGCCCATGGCGAACCCGGAAGCGACCAGCGAGGCGCCGGCGGGGAAAGGCAACGCCGCGCGGCCGCTCTACCCCCCCTACGCCTCTCTGTGGTCGGTCCTCCGAGAAGCGGTTTTTCGCTGATTTCCGCGGGTTTTGGGTCCCCGCGTGGGGCTGGGACCCCTCGGCCCTCTCAGGGCCTCGTCTAATTTATTCTTTAATTAATTAATCAAAGCCGTAATTCCCTACAGTCGTTAAAACAACCCCTAACACCCCCAAATCTGCCCGGCAACAGGTGACGTCCCGCCCGGACGCCTGGGTCCCTCCATGGAACTGGGAGCTCTGGGTGCCCCCCCGGTCACCTGGGTCCCCTCAGCTCCATCTCATTTATTCTTTAATTAATCAAACCCACAAGTCATTAAAACGAAAACCAACCCAAAACCAAACGCCAAAATCTGCCTAGCAACAGGTGACGCCCCAGCCAGGACGTGGGGTCTCCCCAGCGCCTCATTGGTTCATCTCATTTATTCTTTAATTAATCAAATCCACAATTCGTTACAGTTATTATAAAAAACAACCCTGACACCCCCACAACAGGTGACCCCCCCGGACACCTGGGTCCCCCCATCTCACCCCCCTTGGTCCCAAACACCCAAAACTGGGGACCCCCCGGTGATGCCCGGTTAAACATGGCTCCCCAAGGGCCCAACCCCACAAAATCAGGGTGTCCCCCCAAAACCCAGGGGTGTCACCCCCCAAAATGGACCGTCAGCCCCCAAAATGGAGTGTGACCCCCAACAAGAGGTGTGTCCCCCCTCAAAAACTGGGGGTCACTCGTAGCGGGCGATGGCGCCATCATGGCCATCGGCTTCCAAATGTCCCCAAAACGTGGTGTCACCCCCCGAAATGTGATGTCAACCCCGAAATGTGATGTCACCCCTTCCTGAAATGTGATGTCACCCCTGAAATGTGATGGCACCCCCCCAAATGAGGTGTGTGACCCCAAGAAGGGGGGGGGGTGTCCCCATGGAGGGGGTGTCACCCATAGTGGGCAATGGCCGCCATCATGGCCACCAAGACCCCAATGACCAAACCCCCCAGTACATGGTGTCACCCCCTTGTACATGGTGTCACCCCCCCAGGAGACATGTCCCCTGTGGCAGGGGGTGTCCCCACAGAGTGGGGGGTGTCCCCACAGAGGGGTGTGTCCCCTTTGATGGGGTGTCACCCATAGTGGGCAATGGCCGCCATCATGGCCACCAAGGCCCCAATGACCAAACCCCCCCCGTACATAGTGTCCCCCCCAAAGGAGATGTGTCCCCTTTGACAGGATGTGTCCCCACAGAGTGGGGGGTGTCCCCACAGAGGGGGGTGTCCCCTTTGATGGGGTGTCACTTGTACTGGGCAATGGCCACCATCATGGCCACCAAGGCCCCAATGACCAAACCCCCCCGTACATGGTGTCACCCCCTTGTAGATGGTGTCACCCCCTTGTACATGGTGACCCCTCTGAGGAGACGTGTCCCTTTTGATAGGGGGTGTCCCCACAGAGGGGGGGTGTCCCCACAGAGGGGGGGTGACCCCACGGAGCGGGCTGTCACCCATAGTGGGCAATGGCCGTCATCATGGCCACCAAGGCCCCAGTGACCAAACCCCCCCGTACATGGTGTCACCCCCCGAGGAGACGTGTCCCCTTTGGCAGGATGTGTCCCCATGGAGGGGGGGTGTCCCCACGGAGTGGGGGGTGTCCCCATGGGGGTTGTCCCCACAGGTGTCACCCATAGTGGGCAATGGCCGCCATCATGGCCACCAAGGCCCCAGTGACCAAACCCCCCCGTACATGGTGTCACCCCCCCAGGAGACGTGTTCCCTTTGGCAGGATGTGTCCCCACGGAGGGGGGGTGTCCCCACGGAGTGGGGGGTGTCCCCATGGGGGTTGTCCCCACAGGTGTCACCCATAGTGGGCAATGGCCGCCATCATGGCCACCAAGGCCCCAGTGACCAAACCCCCCCGTACATGGTGTCACCCCCCGAGGAGACGTGTCCCCTGTGGCAGGGGGTGTCCCCATGGAGGGGGGGTGTCCCCATGGAGGGGGGTGTCCCCATGGAGGGGGTGTCACCCATAGTGGGCAATGGCCGCCATCATGGCCACCAAGGCCCCAATGACCAAACCCCCCCGTACATGGTGTCACCCCCCGAGGAGACATGTCCCCTTTGGCAGGGGGTGTCCCCACGGGGCGGGGTGTCCCCAGGGTGTCACTCGCAGTGCGCGATGGCCGCCATCATGGCCACCCCGGCCAGCAGCGCCAGCAGCTGGGCCAGCGCCTGCGGCGGCCGCGCGTCCCGCAGCAGCTCCGGCAGCACCGTCACCGTGCCCAGGTAGATGAAGCCGCCGGCGGTGAAGGGCAGGACCCCCCCGGGCGCCCCGGGCGCCCCCCCCTCGGCCAGCAGCGAGCAGGCGGCCCCCGCCAGCGCGCCCAGCGCCGTCAGCAGCTGCAGACACAGCGCCTGCAAACCACACGGGACCCCGTTGGGACGGGGGGACACGGGGGGACACGGGGGGGACGGGGGGGGACATGGGGACATGGCTGGGGATGTGGTTGGGGACACGGTTGGGGACATGGGGATGTGGCTGGGGACATGGGGGGGACAGGGTGACACGGGGACATGGGGACAGGTGACATGGGGACATGGGGACATGGGGACGGGTGACACGAGGACATGGGGATGGGTGACACGGGGACAGGTGACACAGGGACAACTGACACGGGGACAGGTGACATAGGGACGGGTGACATGGGGACAGGTGACATGGGGACAACTGACAACTGACACGGGGGATGGGTGACATGGGGATGGGGTGACACGGGGACATGGGGATGGGTGACATGGGGACGGGTGACACAGGGACGGGTGACACGGGGACATGGGAACAGGTGACATGGGGAGATGGTGACATGGGGATGGGTGACACGGGCACAGGTGACACGGGGACATGGGGACGGGTGACATGGGGATGGGTGACATGGGGACATGGTGACACGGGGACATGGGGACGGGTGACATGGGGACAGGTGACACGGGGACATGGGAACAGGTGACATGGGGAGATGGTGACATGGGGATGGGTGACACGGGCACAGGTGACACGGGGACATGGGGACGGGTGACATGGGGATGGGGTGACATGGGTGACATGGGGACGGGTGACACGGGGACATGGGGACGGGTGACACGGGGACAGGTGACACAGGGACAACTGACACGGGGATGGGTGACACAGGGACACGGGGACGGGTGACATGGGGATGGGTGACATGGGGACATGGTGACACGGGGACATGGGGACGGGTGACATGGGGACAGGTGACACAGGGACAACTGACACGGGGACAGGTGACATGGGGACGGGTGACACGGGGACGGGTGACATGGGGACATGGGCATGGGTGACACGGGGACAGGTGACATGGGGACAGGTGACAATGGGGATGGGTGACACGGGGACATGGGGACGGGTGACATGGGGATGGGTGACACGGGGACAATTGACACGGGCACAGGTGACATGGGGATGGGTGACACGGGGATGGGTGACACGGGGACATGGGGACGGGTGACACGGGGACGGGTGACACGGGGACAATTGGCATGGGCACAGGTGACATGGGGATGGGTGACACAGGGATGGGTGACACGGGGACACGGGGACGGGTGACATGGGGCCATGGTGACACAGGGACATGGTGACACAGGGACACGGGGCCGGGTGACGCGGGGCCGGGTGACGCGTCCTGACCTGCCTCCGGCTGCAGCCCGCCTGCACCAGGATGGCGAAGTCCCCGAGCTCGTGCGGCAGCTCGTGCAGCAGAACCGTCACCGTCGTCACCGTCCCCAGCGCCGCCCCCCCCCAGGAAGGAGGCGCCGATGGCCAGCCCGTCCGTGAAGTTGTGCGCCACGTCGGCCACCAGGTTCAGGTACCCGGACACCCCCATGCCTGGGGACACGGGGACATTGGGGACATCAGGGACCCTCCGCTGTCCCCAACCCCCCCCGCAGTGTCCCCACCCCCAGGTTCAGGTACCCGGACACCCCCATGCCTGGGGACATGGGGACATTGGGGACATCAGGGACCCCCTGGTGTCCCCAACCCTCCCCCACAGTGTCCCCACCCCCAGGTTCAGGTACCCCGGACACCCCCATGCCTGGGGACACGGGGACATCAGGGACCCCCCGGTGTCCCCACCCCCCTCCAGTGTCCCCATGTCCCCAACAGGATCCTGTGTCCCCCGCCACCAGGTTCAGGTACCCGGACACCCGCATGCCTGGGGACATGGGGACATGGGGACATCAGGGACCCTCCAGTGTCCCCACCCTGCTCCGGTGTCCCCATGTCCCCCCCCAGTGTCCCCATCCCCCCATGTCCCCATGTCCCCCACAGTGTCCCCATCCCCCCTAATGTCCCTGTGTCCCCACAGTGTCCCCATCCCCCACAATGTCCCCACAGTGTCCCCATCCCCCACAATGTCCCTGTGTCCCCCCATGTCCCCGTGTTCCCCAGTGTCCCCATGTCCCCATCAGTGTCCCCATCGCCCCCAATGTCCCCACGAGTGTCCCCATCCCCCCGTGTCCCCCTGTCCCCCTGTGTCCCCATCCACCCCAATGTCCCTGTGTCCCCCCATGTCCCCGTGTTCCCCAGTGCCCCATGTCCCCACCAGTGTCCCCATCCCCCCGTGTCCCCCTGTGTCCCCATCCACCCCAATGTCCCTGTGTCCCCCCATGTCCCCATGTTCCCCAGCGTCCCCATGTCCCCACCAGTGTCCCCATGTCCCCCCAATGTCTCCACCAGTGTCCCCATGTCCCTGTCCCCCTATATCCCCATGTCCCCATCCTCCAATGCCCCATGTCCCCCCAGTGTCCCCATCCCCCCATGTCCCTGTGTCCCCCCCAGTGTCCCCATGTCCCCCAAAGTGTCCCCGTCCCCCCGTACCCGCCTCCTCGCTCTTCCCGTGGTGGCCCTTGTGGTGGCCCTTGTGGTGGCCCTTGGGGACCGTCCCGTCCGGCTCCTCGTCCCCCTCGCTCGAGCTGCTCTTGGCCTTGGCCCCTGCGGGGTGACAACAACGGGGTGACAACGACATCGGGGGGGTGTCCGCGCCCCCCCCAGGGCGGGTGTCACCTACCGTGCCCGTCACCGTGACTGGGCCGTGGCCGTGGCCGCCGCGCGCACGTGTCGCACCAGCGTCTCCAGCACCAGGAAGGTGACGATCCCGGCCAGCACCCACGTCCCCACGGCCACCATGTGCCCGTGCTGCGCCCCTGGGGGACACGGGGGACACGGGGGGTGACGCGACCCCCCCACGGCGTCCCCAAGGTGACACAACACCCCCCACCCCGTCACGTGTCCTACCGTGCGAGTGGCCGTGGCCACCGTGGCCACCGGGGCCACCGGGGTCAGTGTCCTCGTGATGCGCGTGGGGGGCTGTGGGGACAATGGGGGGACACGGGGGTGTCACTGTGTCCCCAAGGAGGGGACACAGAGACATGGGCTGGCACCGTGTCCCCAGGGTGGGGAGGGGACACAGGGACGTGGGGGTGTCACTGTGTGTGTCCCCAGGGTAGGAGGGGACACAGGGACATGGGGGTGTCACCATATCCTCAAAGAGGGGACAGAGGGACATGGGGGTGTCACCGTGTCCCCAAGGAGCGGACACAGGGACATGGGGGTGTCACTGTGTGTGTCCCTGGGACAGCAAGGGGACCTGGTGGGTGACAGGAGGTGTCAGGGGGTGACAGGAGGTAACAGGAGGTGTCAGGGGGTGTGAGTGGGTGTCAGGGGGTGACAGGGGGTGACGGGGTAACAGGAGGTGACAGGAGGTGTCAGGGGGTGATGGGAGGTGTCAGGGGGTGTCAGTGGGTGACAGGAGGTCTCAGTGGGTCTCAGTGGGTGTCAGGGGGTGCCGGGGGGTCTCAGTGGATCTCAGGGGGTCTCAGTGGGTGACGGGAGGTCTCAGTGGGTGATGGGGGTCTCAGTGGGTGTCAGGGGGTGCCGGGGGTCTCAGTGGGTCTCAATGGGTCTCAGGGGGTCTCAGGGGGTGTCAGTGGGTGATGGGGGTGTCAGTGGGTGTCAGTGGGTCTCAGGGGGAGCCGGGGGTCTCAGGGGGTCTCAGTAGGTGTCAGTGGGTCTCAGTGGGTGTCAGGGGGTGCCGCGGGTGCCGGGGGTGCCGTACCGATGGCGTGCGGGATGAGGTGCAGGAAGGCGTCCCCCAGCAGCCCCCCCGCGGCGAAGCTGAGCAGCAGGCGCAGGCGCTGCCGGTGCCGGGGGGCGCCGGGCTCCAGCGGCACCAGCGGCAGCAGCAGCAGCGGCGCCGCGCTCACCAGCAGCGTGGCCGACAGCGTCTGCAACGGCAACGGACCCGCTCCGGCACCCACTCCGGAACCGGCACCCGCACCGGAACCCGCTCCGGAACCACCACACACACCGGAACCGGCTCCGGAACCGGCACCCGCTCCGGAACCAGCTCTGGAACCAGCTCCGGAACCAGCACACACACACCGGAACCAGCTCCAGCACCCGCTCTGGAACCGGAACCGGCACACACACACCAAAACTGGCTCCAGCACCCGCTCCGGAACCGGAACCGGCACCTGCACCAGAACCAGCTCCGGAACCACCACACACACCAGAACTGGCTCCAGTACCCGCTCCGGAACCAGCACCCGCACCAGAAACAGCACACACACCGGAACTAGCTCCAGCACCCACAATGGAACTGGCTCCAGCACCCGCACCAGAACCGGCTCCGGGACCAGCACACACACATGCCGGAACTGGCTCCAGCACCCGCATTGGAAACGGCTCCGGAACCAGCACACAGACACACACCAGAACCGGCTCCAGCACCCGCTCCGGAACCGGCTCCGGAACCGGCACACACACACCGGAACTGGCTCCAGCACCCACAACAGAACCGGCTCTGGAACCAGCACACACACACTGAAACTGGCTCCAGCACCCGCACTGGAATCGGCGCCGGAACCAGCACATGTGCCGGAACCGGCTCCAGCACCCACAACAGAACCGGCTCCAGAAACCAGCACACACACCAGAACTGGCTCCAGCACCTGCAACAGAACCGGCTCTGGCACCCGCAAACAGAACCAGAACCGGCTCCGGCACACACAATGGAACCAGCTCCGGCACACACACAACAGCACTGGCACGCACACAACGGGGTCACCAACACCCACACAACGGCACCGGCACCCACACTATGGGGCTCCAGCACCCACACTATGGGGACACCAGCACCCACACAACAGGGGCTCCGGCACCCACACAATAGGGTCTCCAGCACCCACACGCCGGGGTCACCAGCACCCCGGTGTCCCCAGGCGTGGGGACAGGAGGGGACGGGAGGGGACACCCACCTGCAGCCACAGCGTCAGCGTGTCCCGCCGCGGCGGGGGGCGCGGCTCCTCGTGCGAGTGCCCATGGCCATGGTGCAGGTCCTCGTGCGAGTGGCCATGACCGTGGTAGAGCCCCTCGTGCGAGTGGCTGTGCCCATGGTGCAGGTCCTCATGCGAGTGGCCGTGACCGTGGTAGAGCCCCTCGTGCGAGTGGCCATGGCCATGGTGCGGATCCTCGTGCGAGTGGCTGTGACCATGGTAGAGCCCCTCGTGCGAGTGCCCATGGTGCGGGTCCTTGTGCGAGTGGCCGTGGTGCAGATCCTCGTGCAAGGAGCCATGGTAGAGCCCCTCATGTGAGTGGCCATGGCCATGGTAGAGCCCCTCGTGCGAGTGCCCATGTCCATGGTGCGGATCCTCGTGCGAGTGCCCGTGCCCGTAGTGCGGATCCTCGTGCTCACGGTGCGGGTCCTCGTGCGAGTGGCCATGGCCGTAGTGCGGATCCTCGTGCTCACGGTGCGGGTCCTCGTGCGCGGCGCCGTGTCCCGGCAGCAGCCCCAGGGCCAGCGCGGCGATGGCGACGGCGACGGCGACTCCGCGTGTCCCGGCGGCCGCCATGGCCCCCGGCTCCTGCCATAAAGACGGGGGATGAGGGGCCAGAGCGGCCACGGTGGGGACACAACCATAGAGACAGCGCCTAGAGGGACCCCTGGGTGCGCCATAGAGCGGTGAGGGGGGGATAGAGCGGCACCACCACGGAGTTAGAGAGGGATAGAGTGGTGCTAATCAACGTGACCATAGAGATGAATGGATGAGGGTCCAGACGAGCACCAGTGGGGGGGATGGACGTGACCATAGAGACAGGGCCTAGAGTGGGACCCCCGGGGGTGCCATAGAGTGGCAAGATGGGGGTCTAGAGTGACCGTAATGGGCCATACCATAACGCTAATGAGAAGACAGAGCGGCACCAACCAACCCTACCATAGAGACAAAGAGATGAGGGCCCAGACCGGCACCAATGGCTCTCAAGGGGTGGGGGGGACTGAGGGGGGGGACACGGACCATAGAGACAGGGCCTAGAGCGGGACCCCTGGGGGTGCCAAAGAGCGGCGAGACGGGGGACCGAGCGGCCGTAACAGGCTAGAGCGGCGCCAACCAGCTCCACCACAGAGACAACGGGATGAGGGTGCAGAGCGGCCCCCCAGGGGCACCACAGAGATGGGGACGGGGCGGCGGGGCCATAGAGGCGGGTGGAGGGGGGGGGGGGGGGCGGCGGGGGCCCCTCTGCCCGCGTCTCTGTGCTCCGGGGGGGGTCTCACCGTCCGCGCGCTCCCGCTCCGGCTCCGGCCCGACGTGGCACCGCGAGATCTCGCGAGATCTCGGCGTGGTGAGGAGGGGGTGAGAGGGAGAGAGGAGGGCGGAAGCGCCCGTTGCCAGGACGACGTGAAGGCGGCGGCGCCATCTTGGCAGCGGGCGGCGCGGCGCGGGGGCCGCCGGGAGGCGCGCGGGGCGTTGTGGGGCGGCGGGAGCGGCGGCGGCCGGAGCGGCCCCGGGGGGGTCGGGACGGGACCGGACCGGACGAGGCCGGAGCGGCCCCGGGGGGGTCGGGTCGGGACCGGACCGGACCGGACGAGGCCGGAGCCCCCGGAGCCGCCGGCAGCGCGGGATGGGCGACAGCGATCGCGGTCAGCGGGGGCGCCGGCGCTGGGAGTGCCGGGGGGCGCAGCCTATTCGGTTGGGGGGGGGGGGGAGGTGGTTTTTGGGGGGTCCTGAGGTGATTTTTGGGGCTGCGGGGGCCCTGGGGGGGGTTGTGGGGCTGGGGGGGTGGGGGGGGGCTGAGGTGGGGGGGCTGGGGGGCACTGGGGGCTTGGGGGGCACTGGGGGGGGTGGGTTTGGGGGTCCTGGGGTTGGTTGGGGGAGGGGGGGTCCTGGGGTGATGTTGGGGGGAGGGGGGGGGGGCAGGGGATGAGTTTGGGGTCAGGGATGAATTGGGGGGGGCAGGATGGGTTGAGGGGCTCAGGGGTGGATTGGGGGGGTCAGGATGGGTTGGGGGGGTCAGGATGGGTTGGGGGGGTCAGGGATGGGTTGGGGGGGTCAGGATGAGTAGGGGGGGTCAGGATGGGTTGGGGGGGTCAGGATGGATTGGGAGGGGGTCGGATTGGATTTGGGGGGACGGGATGGATTGGGGGGGTCAGGGATGGATTAGGGGGGACGGGATGGATTTGGGGGTCAGGGACGGATTGGGGGGGTAAGGGATAGATTGGGGGGGACGGGATGGATTTGGGGGGAGTCAGGTCACATTTGGGGGATTCAGGATGGATTGAGGGGGTCAGGGATGGATTGGGGGGGTCGGATTGCATTTGGGAGATTCAGGATGGATTGGTGGGTCAGGGATGGATTTGGGGGTCAGGGATGGATTGGGGGGGACAGGATGGATTTGGGGAGGTCGGGTTGCATTTGGGGGATTCAGGATGGATTGGGGGATTGAGGATGGATTGGGGGGGTCAGGATGCACTCGGGGGGGCTCAGGGGCCACATTCGGGGTCCCTGACCCCCCGCCCCCCCCCCAGACTGCCGGAGCCCCGACAGCTCCTCCCTGAGCGCCTCCCCGCCCCCCCCGGAGCCGCCGCCCCCGCTGCCCCCCCCCCCACTGCTGGGGGCACCCATGGGGTCCCCCCTGCCCCCCCCCGGCCTGGGCTCCCCCTTCCCCGTCATCAGCTCGTCCATGGGCTCCCCGGGCGGGGGGGGGCTCCCCGCGACCCCTCCCATCGCCTACGGCCCCGTCAGCAGCCCCCAGGTGAGGGGGGGGGGTCCCCAAAATAGAAGGGGGGGGGAGTGGAAAGGCAGGGGAGCCCAAAAATGGGGGGGATGCGGAAAAGGGGGGGGTCAGAAATGGGAGGGATGTGGGGAAAAGGGGGGGAGCCCAAAAATGGGGGGGATGCGGAAAAAGGGGGGGGTCAGAAATGGGGGGGAAGGGGGAGACCCCAAAAATGGGTGGGGGTTCAAAAATGGGAGGGATGGGGGGACCCCAAAAATGCGGTGGGTGTGGAAAAGGGAGGGGGGGGGGTCAGAAGTGAGGGCAGGGAAAGGGTCACCCAAAATGGGAGGGGGGGGGGGAAGTGGGGGTCCCCAAAAATGGGGGGGGAATGCCTTTGAAAAGGGGGGAGTTTGGAAAAGAGGGGGGTCCCCAAAAATGGGGGTGGATGGGAAGAAAAGGGGGAGATGGGAGGGGAATTGGGGGGCAAGAAATCACGTGGGGTGGGGGAGTGGGGGGGTGGGGGACAAGGGGGAGTCCCAAAGCGGGGTTTGCCCCCCCAGATCAACTCGACGGTGACGCTCCCCGGGCTGCCCCCCCCCGTCAGCAGCTCTGACGACGTGAAGCCCCCGCTGGGGCTGCGCCCCGTGCCCTGTCACCCCCACGGCGGCACCGGCAAGCGGCTGTGCGCCATCTGCGGGGACCGATCCTCGGGTACGGACACGGGGACACGGGGGGGACATGGGGACACGGGGGGACATGGGGACATTGGGGGGACACGGCTGTGCGCCATCTGCGGGGACCGATCCTCGGGTACGGACACGGGGACACGGGGGGGACATGGGGACACGGGGGGACATGGGGACATTGGGGGGACACGGCTGTGCGCCATCTGCGGGGACCGATCCTCGGGTACGGACACGGGGACACGGGGGGGACATGGGGACACGGGGGGACATGGGGACATTGGGGGGACACGGCTGTGCGCCATCTGCGGGGACCGATCCTCGGGTACGGACACGGGGACACGGGGGGGACATGGGGACACGGGGGGACATGGGGACATTGGGGGGACACGGCTGTGCGCCATCTGCGGGGACCGATCCTCGGGTACGGACACGGGGACACGGGGGGGACATGGGGACACGGGGGGACATGGGGACATTGGGGGGACACGGCTGTGCGCCATCTGCGGGGACCGCTCCTCGGGTACGGACACGGGGGGACACGGGGGGGCATGAGGACATGGGGGGACACGGCTGTGCGCCATCTGCGAGGACCGCTCCTCGGGTACAGACAGGGGGGGACGGGGGGACACGGGGGGACATGGGGGGGGACATGGGGGGACACGGCTGTGCGCCATCTGCAAGGACCGCTCCTCGAGTACAGACAGGGGGGGACATGGGGGGACATGGGGACACGGGGGGGACGTGGGGACATGGGGGGACACGGCTGTGCGCCATCTGCGGGGACCGATCCTCGGGTACGGACAGGGGGACACGGGGGGACACGGGGGGACATGGGGACACAGGGGGACGTGGGGGGACACGGTTGTGCGCCATCTGCGGGGACCGGTTCTCGGGTACAGACACGGGCGGACACGGGGGGACATGGGGGGACATGGGGACGCAGCTGTGCGCCATCTGCGGGGACCCATCCTCAGGTATGGACACGGGGGGACAGGGGGACACGGGGGGACATGGGGACACGGCTGTGCGCCATCTGCGGGGACCCATCCTCAGGTATGGACACGGGGGGACAGGGGGACACGGGGGGACATGGGGACACGGCTGTGCGCCATCTGCGGGGACCCATCCTCGGGTACGGACAGGGGGACATGGGGACACGGGGGGACATGGGGACGTGGGGGGACATGGGGATACGAGGGGACATGGGGATACCGTGGGGGTACGTGGGGACGTGGGGGGGGGCTCTGTGGGGTCACCTTGGGGACATCTTGAGGTCATCTTGGGGCCACCCTGAGAACATCTTGGGGTCACCCCGAGGACCCTTTGGGACCATCCCAGGGTCACCCTGAGGACCCTTTGGGACCATTTTGGGGTCATCCCAAGGACCTTTTGGGGCCACTTTGGGAACATTTTGGGGTTGCCCTGAGGACCCTCTGGGACCATTTTGGGGCCGCCTTGAGCCCATTTGAAAACACCTTGAGAACATTCTGGGGCCACCCTGGGGACCTTTTGGGACCATCTTGAGGTCACCCTGGGGACCCTTTGGGACCATCTTGGGGCCACCCCAAGGACCCTTTGGGACCATTTTGGGGCCACCTTGAGCCCATTTGAAAACACCTTGAGAACATTCTGGGGCCACCATGAGGACCCTTTGGGACCATCTTGAGGTCACCCCGAGGACCCTTTGGGACCATCTTGGGGCCACCCCAAGGACCCTTTGGGACCATTTTGGGGCCACCTTGAGCCCATTTTGAAAGCATCTTGAGAACATTCTGGGGCCACCCCGAGGACCCTTTGGGCCCCCCCCGACGCCCCCACCGCATCCGTCCGCAGGGAAGCACTATGGCGTGTACAGCTGCGAGGGCTGCAAGGGCTTCTTCAAGCGCACCATCCGCAAGGACCTGACCTACACGTGCCGCGACAACAAGGACTGCGTGGTGGACAAGCGCCAGCGCAACCGCTGCCAGTACTGCCGCTACCAGAAGTGCCTGGCCACCGGCATGAAGCGCGAGGGTAACGAGGAGCGCGGGGCGGCACGGGGGGTCCGCTGGGGGTCGTCTTACAGGTGGCGGCGGGTTGGATTGACCTCCGAGATCGGCTGTTGTGGAGCAGGAACACCCAGAGGTGGAGACAGTTGGTCTCGCATCCAAGTGCTGACCGGGGCCGACCCTGCTTAGCTTCCCACATCACACGAGATGGGGCGTTCTCAGGGTGCTATGGCTGCATATACTGTATACATATATACATACATAAGCACGTATACATACATATGAGTTCCTTAAGTATGTCCTGATAGTATCTGCACTAAATCCTTTATTCAAGGGCAGAGCAGAAGAGCAGGAGAACCTCTCTGGACCAGCTGGTCTCCCATCCAAGTACTGACCGGGCCCGACCCTGCTTAGCTTCCCACATCATATGAGATGGGGTGTTCTCAGGGTGCTATGGCTGCATATACTATATACATATACTTATATACATACATATATATATACATATGAGTTCCCTTAATAAGTCCTGACAGTATCTGAACTAAACCCTTTATTGAAGGGCAGAGTAGAGGGGTGGGAGAACCTCTCTGGACCAGCTGGTCTCCCATGCAAGCACTGACCGGGCCCGACCCTGCTTAGCCTCCCAGATCAGATGAGATGGGTGCTGTGGCTGCATATATTATATACATATATATATATATACACGCATATATGAGTTCCCCAAGTATATCCTGATAGTGTCTGAACTAAACCCTTTATTCAAGCATGGAGTAGAGGGGCAGAACCTCTCTGACCTACTGACCACCCCCTTCCCAGCTGGTCTCCCATCCAAGCACTGACCGGGCCTGACCCTGCTTAGCTTCCCAGATCATATGAGATGGGGCGTTCTCAGGGTGCTGTGGCTGCATATATTTTATATATATATATATATGTATATATACCTGTATATATAAGTTTTTGAAGTGTATTTGTATGGTATCTGAACTAAACTCTTTATTCAAGAGCAGAGCAGAGGGGCAGGAGAACCTCTCTGACCCAGCTGGTCTCCCATCCAAGCACTGACCGGGCTTGACCCTGCTTAGCTTCCCACATCACATGAGATGGGGTGTCTCAGGGTGCTGTGGCTACGCATATCATATATATGTATATGTATATGTGTGTGTATATTCTCCAAGTACATCCTGACAGTATCTGAACAAACCCCTTTTTTCATGGCCATCCTGCTGTCCCCAGGACCCCCAGGTCCCTTCTCACCGCTCCACCAGCCCCTTCCCAACCCACACTGGACCCTGGGGCTCTTTCTGCCCAGATACAACACTCCACACTTGTTGTATTTCACTCTATCTCTCCCCTCCCGGCCGCCCAGGGGGTTGTGGAGTCTCCTCCTCTGAGAGCCTCCAAGCCGCCTGTTCCTGTGTCACCTCCTCTGGGTGTTCCTGCTCCACAATAGATGATCTTAGAGGTCAGTCCAACCCAACACTGACTGTGCGATGGAGCCGCTGACCAGCGGCGCGTTGCGCGTTGCAGCCGTGCAGGAGGAGCGCCAGCGCGGCAAGGACAAGGACGGCGACGGCGACCTGGTGGCCAACGCCAACGAGGAGATGCCGGTGGAGAAGATCCTGGAGGCCGAGCTGGCGGTGGAGCAGAAGTCGGACCAAACGGTGGAGGGCGGCGGCGGCGGCGGGGGCAGCTCGGTGGGTGGGGTTTTGGGGGGGGCGTTTGGAGGAGTTCGCGGGGGTTTTTGGGGTCACCACGCTGATGTGTCCCCCCCCAGCCCAATGACCCGGTGACCAACATCTGCCAGGCCGCCGACAAGCAGCTCTTCACGCTGGTGGAGTGGGCCAAGCGCATCCCCCATTTCTCACAGCTGCCCCTGGACGACCAAGTCATCCTGCTGCGGGCGGGTGAGCGGGGACAACGGGGACATGGGGACACTGGGGACAGCAGGGGACACGGGGACATTGGGGATGGCAGGGGACGTGGGGACAGCAGGAGACACGGGGATGTCTGGGACACAGGGACATCAGGCCACACGGAGATGTTGGGGGACGTGGGGACACGGGGACATCAGGGGCCGTGGGGATGTCAGGGGACATGGGGACATCAGGGGACATGGGGACATCAGGGGACGTGGGAACATCAGGGGACATGGGGATGTCAGGGAACGTGGGGACATCAGGAGACATGGGGATGTCAGGGGATGTGGGGACATCAGGGGACACGAGGACATTGGGGGACGTGGGGACATCAGGGGACATTGGGGACGTCAGGGGACATGGGGATGTCAGGGCATGTGGGGACATCAGGGGACACGGGGACATTGAGGGTTGTGGGGACAGTGGGAAGAGGGGGACATTGGGGACATCAGGAGGGACATTAGGACATTGAGAGACATGGGGACCTTGGGGGTCGTGGGGACAGCACAGAGACGTGGGGATGTTGGGGGGACACGGGGACATTGGAGGACATGGGGACAGTGCGGGGAGGGGGATGTCGGGGACATTGGGGGATATGGGGACATTGGGGGACACAGGGATGTCGGGGCACGTGGGGACACTGGGGGGACACGGGGCCATGGGGATATTGGGGGACGTGGGGACATCGGGGGACATGGGGACAGTGCAGGGAGGGGGATGTTGGGGGCATCAGGGGGGACATCAGGGGACATGGGGATGTTGGGGGGACACAGGGACATTGTGGCCTCAGGAACATCGGGGACCTGGGAGGGGGTCCCGACCCCATTGCCCCCCAGGGGTTGGTGTTTCCAGGGCCATTCGGGGCACCCCCAGCCTGGCTCGGGGGGCGTGAGCCCCACAGCGCGGGGGGGCGGATGCGTGGGGCTGCACGAGGAGGGGGTCTCAGTGCCCCCCCCCCCATATTTTGGGGGAGGTGCTGACCCCCGTTGCCCCCCAGGCTGGAACGAGCTGCTGATCGCGTCCTTCTCGCACCGCTCCATCACGGTCAAGGACGGGATCCTCTTGGCCACCGGCCTCCACGTCCACCGCAACAGCGCCCACAGCGCGGGCGTGGGGGCCATTTTCGACAGGTGGGGGCCAACCGGGAGCCAGAGGGGGGGGCTCGCAGCCCCCAAACCCCGCTGACCCCCCCCCGGTGCCCCCACCCCCCGCAGGGTGCTGACCGAGCTGGTCTCCAAGATGCGCGACATGCGGATGGATAAGACGGAGCTGGGGTGTCTGCGCGCCATCATCCTCTTCAACCCGGGTGCGGCGCTGCACAAAGGGGGGTACACAGCCAGGGGACCCCTCCCAATGCCCCCCCACCCCGTTCCCAAAGGCCCCCCCATTCCCAAAGGCCCCCCGTCCCAATGTCCCCCTATCCCAACACCACCCCCCCTCCGCTGTCCCCCCCCACCCCAATATCCCCCTATCCCCGTGTGCCCCCCAATCCCAATGTCTCCCCCAATTCCAACACCCCCTGTCCCAATGCCCCCCCCCAATCCCAATGTCACCCCAAACCCAGTGTCCCCTCCCACCCTAACATCCCCCCCAATCCCAACACCCCCCCCGTCCCAATGCCTCCCCCCACCCCCCTGCTGTCCCCCCCAATCCCAACGCCCCCCCCACCCCAGTGTCCCCCACATTCCCAATATCCCCCCCATCCCAACATCCCTCCATTCCCAGTGTCCCCCCCGTCCCTATGTCCCCCTATCCCAGTGTCCCCCTCTCCCCTAATGGCCCCCCCCACCCCAATGTCCCCCCATTCCCTATGTCCCCCACACCCCAACATCCCACTCACCCCGGTGTCCCCCCCACCCCAACGTCCCCCCCACCCTGGTGTCCCACCCAATCCCAATGCCCCTCCGCTGCTGTCCCCCCTATCCCAATGTCCCCCCCGTCCCAATGCCCCCCCAATCCCAACACCCCCCCTCCTGTCCCCCCCATCCCAACGTCCCCCCATTCCCAACGTTCCCCCCCCATCCCAATGTCCCCTCCAATCCCAATGTCCCCCCCAACCCTGGTGTCCCCCCCAATCCCAACGCCCCCCCACACACACTGTCCCCCCCATCCCAACGCCCCCCCACCCCGGTGTCCCCCCAGTCCCAATGCCCCCCCCTTGCTGTCCCCCCCATCCCAACGTCCCCCAATCCCAATGCCCCCCCACCCCGGTGTCCCCCCCACCCCAACGTCCCCCCAATCCCAACACCCCCCCGTGCCTTGTACTAATTTGTGCCCCCCCCAGACGCCAAGGGCCTCTCGAACCCCGGCGAGGTGGAGCTGCTGCGCGAGAAGGTTTACGCCTCGCTGGAGTCCTATTGCAAACAGAAATACCCCGAGCAGCAGGGCAGGTGGGTCCGGGGGGGTCACCCGGGGGGGTCACCGCCCCCCCACACCCCTAAATCCATCCCCCGCGGCCCCCCCAGGTTCGCCAAACTGCTGCTGCGCCTGCCGGCCCTGCGCTCCATCGGCCTCAAGTGCCTGGAGCACCTCTTCTTCTTCAAGCTCATCGGGGACACCCCCATCGACACCTTCCTCATGGAGATGCTGGAGGCGCCGCACCAGCTCTCCTGAGCCCCCCCGCAACGTGGGGGGGGGGCAACAGGGCCCCCCCGACCCCCCCCACCCCCCCCGCACCGAGGGATTTGGGGTGGGGGTCCCTGTGCGCCCCCCGCGCTCTGGGATGTTGTATCATAGCCCCAATCCCGGTGCCCGTCACACCCCCCCTGGGGTGTTATTTTGGGGGGGGGTGCAGCGCTCTGAGCCCACAAACCAATGGGGGGGGGCACCCCGTGTCCCCCTCATGTCCCCCCCATGTCCCCCCCACCACTCAGGCACCTGGTCACACCAGGGTGGCCCCCCCAGGGTGTTATTTTGGGGGGGGGTGGGGGAGGGGGGCAGCACCCTGAGCCCCCAAACAGGGGGGAGGGCAACAGGGCCCCCCCGCCCCCCCCCACCCCGAGGGATTTGGGGTGGGGGGGTCGCTATGCGCCCCCCACGCTCTGGGATGTTGTATCATAGCCCCAAGTCCTGGTGCCCGTCACACCCCCCCACCGGGGTCTTATTTTGGGGGGGGTGCAGCGCTCTGAGCCCCCAAACCAATGGGGGGGGGCACCCCATGTCCCCCCCACCACTCACTGTCACACCCCCCCAGGGTGTTATTTGGGGAGGGGTGCAGCGCTCTGAGCCCCGAAACCAGGGGGGGAGGGGCACCCCATGTCCCCCACCATGTGCCCCCCCGCCCCCCCCCACTGTCACACCAGGGTGACCCCCCCCCCCCCCCGGGTGTTATTTTGGGGGGGGGGTGTGTGTGCAGCGCCCTGAGCCCCCAAACCGGGGGGGGGCACCCCCTGTCCCCCCCATGTCCCTCCCACCACTCAGGCACCCGGTGCCCATCACACCCCGCCGGGGTGTTGTTTTGGGGGGGGTGGCACCCTGAGCCCCCAAACCAATGTGGGTAGGGGGGGCACCCCGTGTCCCCCCCCCCATGTCCCCCCCCCACCACTCAGGCACCCGATAGCACTTTGAACCCCCCTCCCCCCCCACTATGCAGCAGGTACCCAGGGCGGGGGGAGGGGGGTTGGGGGGGGGGGGGGCTTTGTTTTTATTGTAGGTCCCACAGCCCCCCCGCCCCCCCCGTGGTTTTATTCACCTTCGGCGTCCCCCCCCCCAAAAAAAGAAAAACCGACCCGGTCGCTTTGGATTTTAAGTGATTAAAGTTGCTGCTTCTCAGTCATTTGGGGGCTCGTTTGGGGGGGGCTGCAGGGACCCCCACACACCACAGAGACCCCCCCACACCACAGGGACCCCCCCGCACCACAGGGACCCCCCCACATTGCAGGGACCCCCCCGCACCACAGGGACCCCCCCACATTGCAAGGACCCCCCACATTGCAGGGACCCCCCCACACCACAGGGACCCCTCCACATTGCAAGGACCCCCCCACATTGCAGGGACCCCCCATTGCAGGGACCCCCCACATTGCAGGGACCCCCCCACATTGCAAGGACCCCCCCACACTGCAGGGACCCCCACACACTGCAGGGAACCCCTGCACCACAGGGACCCCCCCACATTGCAGGGACCCCCCACATTGCAGGGACCCCCCACACACCACAGGGACCCCCCCACTTTGCAGGGACCCCCCCGCACTGCGGTGTCCCCCTCTGTCCCCCCCCACAGCCAATTGTGGGTCGAACCTGCGGCTCCCGGAGCAGCCGCTGGAGGGGGGGGGCGGGGCGGGGGATGGGGGGGGGGACATGGCGGGGGGGGGGGGCGGGGGATGGGGGGGGCCATGGAGCGGGGCCCCCCCCGCCCCCCCCCGGCACACAGAGCCGCTCTGTCCCGCCTCAACGGGCCAGTGTCCGCGGCTGGAGCGCGGCCAGGGCTGCGGGCACGGGGGGGCGGGGGGGGCGTTGGGATTGGGGGGGGCGCTGGGATGGGGGGGGCGCTGGGGTGGAGGGGGGGACTTTGGATTGGGGGGGACACCAGGGTGTGGGGGGCGTTGGGATGGGGGGGACACCGGGGAAGGGGACACTGGAGGGTGGGGGGGGGACATTGGGATTGGGGGGACACCTGGTGGGGGGGGAGGCGTTGGGATGGGGGGGATGTTGGGACGGGGGAGGGGATGTTAGGATGGGGGGGTCATTGGGACGGGGGGACATTGGGATGGGGGGGGGGTCATTGGGATGGGGGGACAGACACCCACACCTGCCGCCACGTCCTGCCGGGACCCCCCGCGCTGCCGCCTGCCTGTCCGTCTGTCCTGTCCGTCTGTCCTGTCCGTGTGTCCCGTCCCTGTGTCCTGTCCATGTGTCCTGTCACTGTCCCCATGTCCTTCCTTGGTGGGGAGGGGGACTGGGAACAACCTTTGGGATGGGGACAAGGTTGCGGGGGGGGGTCAGGGATGGGGACACGGGGGGACAGGAATGAGGACAGGGACACGGGGGGACAGGAATGGGGACATGGGGGGTCAGCGATGGGGACACGGGGGAGACAGGAACACGAGGGGTCAGGGATGGGGACACGGGTGGGAACAGGGACACGAGTGGAAACAGGGACACAGGGGGACAGGGATGGGGACATGGACATGGGGGGTCAGGGATGGGGACACGGGTGGGAACAGGGACACGGTGGGGACAGGGATGGGGACACGGGGGCACAGGGGTGGGGACAGGGACATGGGGGGGTCAGGGATGGGGACACGGGGGCACAGGGATTGGGGACACGGGTGGGAACAGGAACACGGGGGCACAGGGGTGGGGACAGGGACACCCGGGGGGGTAACTGGGGGTGACCCGGGGATAACGGGGGGGTCCCGGGTAAGCGGGGGGTCCCGCGGGCGGAGCGGGGGGTGCTGGAGGGGGTGGCCCCGGGGGACCCGTGGGCGGGGCGGGGGGTGTCCCGGGGCGGGGCCGGGGGCGGGGGGGCCGGGGCCGGGACCGGGACCGGGCGGGCGGCGGGACCGGCCGCACTCGGAGCGCGACCGGGAGCGGGAGCGCAGCCGGTCCGACCCGCAGCCGCCCGGTCCGGCCCCGCCATGGCCCCCGCACGGCCCCGCGCTGCCCCTCGCCCTCCTCGGGCTCATCGCTCTGGCCCGGCCCGCGGCGGCGGAACCAGGTGGGACCGGGACCGGGAGCGGGAGCGGGAGCGGTGCGGGGAACCGGGGGGACTGGGGGGACTGGGGAGGAGCGGCCGGGATGCTGCTGGGACCCGGTACTGGGAGCACTGGGGGATCTGGCGCTGGTAACTGGGAGGCACCTGGAGCTGCTACTGGGAGCACTGGGGGTCCCAGTGCTGGTAACTGGAAAACACCTGGAGCTGATACTGGGTGAACTGGGTGTCCCGATGCTGATAACTTGGAGATACCTGGAGCTGATACTGGGAGCACTGGGTGTTACTGGGCTGTACTGGGTGTTACTGGGCTGTACTGGGAATACTGGGCTATACTGGGCTGTACTGGGCCATACTGGGTGTAACCGTACTGGTCTGTACTGGGTGTAACTGGTCTATACTGGGCTGTACTGGGCCGTATTGGTCTACACTGGTCTGTACTGGGCTATACTGGGAGTACCGGGCCGGTCCAACCACCGCGGTCCCACCCGCGCTATTTTTAGCCCCGTGGGCACCACGGGCGGCTCCGGGTCTATTTATAGCCCGGGGGGGACCCGGGGCCAGCGCCGGCCGGGCCCGATGGCCCCGAGGGACCGCGGGGCCGCCCCCCGGGTGCCGGGGACCCCCCGTCCATGGCACAGTGCGGGGACCCCGTGCCCCCCAGACCCCCTTGGGGTGCCAGGGACCCCCCGTCCATGGCACAGTGGGGGGACCCCGTGCCCCCCCAGACCCCCTTGGGGTGCCAGGGACCTCCCGTCCATGGCACAGTGGGGGGACTCCGTGTCCCCCCAGACCCCCTTGGGGTGCCAGGGACCCCCCGTCCATGGCACAGTGGGGGGACCCCGTGCCCCCCCCAGACCCCCTTGGGGTGCCAGGGACCCCCCGTCCATGGCACAGTGGGGGGACCCCGTGCCCCCCCAGACCCCCTTGGGGTGCCGGGGACCCCCCGTGTCCCCCCAGACCCCCTTGGGGTGCCAGGGACCCCCCGTCCATGGCACAGTGGGGGGACCCCGTGTCCCCCCAGACCCCCTTGGGGTGCCGGGGACCCCCCGTGTCCCCCCAGACCCCCTTGGGGTGCCAGGGACGCCCCATCTATGGCACAGTGGGGGATCCCCCCGTGTCCCCCCAGACCCTCCCGGGGGTGCCGGGGACGCCCCGTCCATGGCAGAGTGGGGGGACCCCCTGTCCCCCCCGTGTCCCCCCATCCTCCCGTGTCCGTGTCCCCCCGTGTCCCCCCCATCCCCGTGTCCCCCCCCCGCTCCCCGCCACCTTCCGGCTCTTTTTCCACTGGCAGCGGCCGCTGGAAATCTTGGGCCGGGATCAGTCGGGAGCGGCTACCGGTGCCCCCCCCAAAAAAACACCTTCCCCGGCCCCCCCCAGACCCCTCCGGGCCCCCCCCGGCCCCTGCGCCCCATTGCTGAGCCCCCACAGCCCCGGTGCTGGGGGGACCCAGGAGTCCGGGGGCTCGGGAGCACCTTGGGGTCTCGCGTGCACCTGGGGGGTCTAAGGGGGACCCAGGAGTTCGGGTAGCACTGGGGGGGGTCTAAGGGGGACTCCGAAGTTCGAGGAGCACTGGGGGGGCTCAGGAAGGACCCAGGAGTTCGGGGAGCATTGGGGGGTCTAAGGGGGACACAGGAGTTCGGGGAGCACTGGGGGGGGTCTCAGGAAGGACCCAGGAGTTCGGGGAGCACGTGGAGGGGCTCAGGAAGGACCCAGGAGTTCGGTGACAGCGTGACGGGGAAGGGGGGGGTGGGGGAGGGGGGGGTGGGGAGGGGGGGCCCCCCCGTGCCCCCCCGGGAGTTGAGTTATGTGCCCGTAATGGCTTTTCCTCCCGCGGCTGAGGATGAATGAAAGGTGCCTCTGTGCGCCGGGAGGGGCCGCAACGGGGGACGGGAACGGGGGGACGGGAACGGGGGGGACGGGAACGGGGGGACGGGAACGGGGGGGACGGGAACGGGGGGGGACGGGAACGGGGGGACGGGAACGGGAGGGACGGGAACGGGGGGACGGGAACGGGGGGACGGGAACGGGGGCACAGGAATGGGGGGGACAGGGAACGGGGGAAATGGGGGGGACGGGGAATGGGGGGGACAGGGAACGGGAACGGGGGGGGACGGGGAATGGGGGAACACGGGAACGGGAAACGGGGGGACGGGGGAACGGGGACGACACAGAACGGGGGGGAACAGGAATGGGGGGACAGGGAATGGGGGGGACGGGGAATGGGGGATGGGGAACGGGGGGAACTGGAGGGGATGGGGGGGACGGGGCTGCTCCCAGTGTCCCAGTACAGCCCATCTATCCCAGTATGACCCATCTATCCCAGTACAGCCCAATGGTCCCAGTACAGCCCAATGGTCCCAGTACAGCCCATCTATCCCAGTATGACCCATCTATCCCAGTACAGCCCAAGGGTCCCAGTACAGCCCAATGGTCCCAGTACAGCCCAATGGTCCCAGTATGACCCATCTACCCCAGTACAGCCCAAGGGTCCCAGTACAGCCCATCTATCCCAGTACAGCCCAAGGGTCCCAGTACAGCCCAGGGGTCCCAGTACAGCCCAAGGGTCCCAGTACAGCCCATCTATCCCAGTACAGCCCATCTATCCCAGTACAGCCCAGCTATCCCAGTACAGCCCAGCTATCGCAGTACAGCCCAAGGGTCCCAGTACAGCCCGTCTATCCCAGTACAGCCCAGGGGTCCCAGTACAGCCCAAGGGTCCCAGTACAGCCCATCTATCCCAGTACAGCCCATCTATCCCAGTACAGCCCAGCTATCTCAGTACAGCCCAGCTATCGCAGTACAGCCCAAGGGTCCCAGTACAGCCCGTCTATCCCAGTACAGCCCAGGGGTCCCAGTACAGCCCAGCTATCCCAGTACAGCCCAAGGGTCCCAGTACAGCCCAAGGGTCCCAGTACAGCCCATCTATCCCAGTACAGCCCATCTATCCCGGTCCAGCCCATCTATCCCAGCCCAGCCAGGGGTCCCGGCCAAGCGCCGGGGGGGCCGGGGGGGCCCCGATCCCGGTGCACGGGGCCCGATGATGAGAAACGCAGGTGGGGGGAGGCGGGGGGGGGGGATGGGAGGCGGTCGGACACACGGACACACGGACACACGCGGGGCCCCGTGGCCGCGCGCCCCGTCGGGTCTGGGGGGTTTTGGGGTGTTGAGGGTGCGCTGGGGGGGGCTGCGGGGCTCCGCGTCCGTCTGTCCGTCCGTCTGTCCGTCCGTCCCCCCCGGCCCGGGGTTTGGCGGCCGCCCCTGATGGGTTCAGCAGATGCTGCGATGGGGAAAACAGGAGCGGGACGGGGGGACGATCGGGGGGCGGTTTGGGGGGGACATTGGGGGGGTTCGGGGGCGGCTGTGGCTCCGGCAGCCGGGGGGCCCCGGTGAGCCCCCCCCGGCCGGCCCCGGTGCGACCCCCCCGGCCCGGGCGCCGTCCCGGTGCGGGACAAAGGGCCGTTCATGGGCGGCCCG
>NW_027660012.1:0-40686 GCF_963082525.1 Nesoenas mayeri
ATCATCGGTGACATCATCAGTGACATCATTGCTAACACCTGGGCGGGTGGTGGCAGCCACGTCCCCAATAGCCCAGATGTCCCCAGTGTTCCCAGTATCCCCAGTGTTCCCAGTCCCCCCCAATTCCCCCAGTGCTCCCAGTATCCCCAGTGCCCAACTCCCCCAGTCCCCCCAGTGTCTCCCAGTCCCTCCCAGTGCTCCCAGTATCCCCAGTTCCCCCCAATTCCCCCAGTGTCCCCAGTTCCCCCAGTGTCCCCCAGTGCCTCCCAGTCCTTCCCAGTGCTCCCAGTCCCTCCCAGTATCCCCAGTCCCCCCCAATTCCCCCAGTGTCCCCATTTCCCTCAGTGTCCCCAGTCCCCCCAGTGCTCCCAGTATCCCCAGTCCCCAACTCCCCCAGTCCCTCCCAGTCACCCCCAGTCCTTCCCAGTGCTCCCAGTATCCCCAGTACCCCAAAGTGCCTCCCGGTGCTCCCAGTCCCTCCCAGTCCCTACCAGTCTCCAATTCCCCCAGTACCCCCCAGTGCCTCCCAGTCCCCCCAGTGCTCCCAGTATTCCCAGTCCCCAACTCCCCCAGTCCCCCCAGTCCTTCCCAGTGCTCCCAGTCCCTCCCAGTATCCCCAGTGCCCCCCAATTCCCTCACCCCCCCCATTTCTCCCAGTGCCTCCCAGTGCTCCCAGTCCCCCCCAGTGCTCCCAGTATCCCCAGTCCCCAACTCCCCCAGTGCCTCCCAGTCCTTCCCAGTGCTCCCAGTCCCTCCCAGTATCCCCAGTCCCCCCCAATTCCCCCAGTGTCCCCATTTCCCCCAGTATCCCCAGTGCCCAACTCCCCCAGTCCCCCCAGTGTCTCCCAGTCCCCCTAGTGCTCCCAGTACCCCCCAGTACTTCCCAGTGCTCCCAGTCCCTCCCAGTATCCCCAGTCCCCAATTCCCCCAGTACCCCCCAGTGCCTCCCAGACCTTCCCAGTGTTCCCAGTCCCTCCCAGTATCCCCAGTCCCCCCCAAATTCCCCCACCCCCCCCCATTTCTCCCAGTGCCTCCCAGTCCTTTCCAGTACTCCCAGTCCCTCCCAGTATCCCCAATGCCCCCCAACTCCCCCAACCCCCATTTCCCCCAGTGCTCCCAGTCCCTCCCAGTATCCCCAGTACCTCCCAATTCCCCCAGTGTCCCCATTTCCCCCAGTGTCCCCAGTCCCTCCCAGTCCCCCCAGTGCTCCCAGTGTCCCCAATTCCCCCAGTGCCTCCCAGTGCTCCCAGTCCCTCCCAGTATCCCCAATGCCCCCCAACTCCCCAACCCCCATTTCCCCCAGTGCTCCCAGTCCCTCCCAGTATCCCCAGTACCCCCCAATTCCCCAGTGTCCCCATTTCCCCCAGTGTCCCCAGTCCCTCCCAGTCCCCCTCAGTGCTCCAGTGTCCCCAATTCCCCCAGTGCCTCCCAGTGCTCCCAGTTCCTCCCAGTATCCCCAGTCCCCCCCAAATTCCTCCAGTGTCCCCAATTCCTCCAGTACCCCCCAGTCCCCCCAGTGCTCCCAGTCCCTCCCAGTATCCCCAGTGCCCCCCAACTCCCCCAACCCCCATTTCCCCCAGTGTCCCCAGTCCCCTCAGTGTCCCCAGTCCCCCAGTGCTCCCAGTCCCCCCAGTCCCCCCTCCCCCCATTACCTGGGGGGGTTCCCAGTTGACTCTCCAGACAGATCAGCACCGCCGGCCCCTCCCCCCCCCCCCGCACCCTCTTGACATGGGGCAGGTGGGGGAGGGGCCAGACCCTCCCCAATTCCCGCACCAGCCGCTGCGTCTCCCCCCGAATGAAAATGGGGGCGGCCACCCCCCCAAAACAGGCAGAGGGTCCCCCTCCCCCACCCAGGGCACCCCAAAAGGGGGCGGGTCAGGAGAAGGGGGGGGAGGGGCAAAAAGATGGGGGAGGGGTGGCCCAGATGCCCCCTCTGGAGGTTGCGGAGGTTCCACCGGCTCCATCCTAAAGGGGGGGGGAGGGGATATGGGAGTGACCCCCCCTATAGGGACACACCTATAGGGACCCCCCCCCCCCATAGGGACCCACCTGTGACCCCCCCCAATAGGGACAGCCCTATAGGGTCCCCCCCATAGGGATTCACCTGGGACCCCCCCACCCCACAGACCCCCCTATAGAGACCCCCCCCATAGGAACAGCCCTATAGGGACCGCCCTATAGGGACCCCCTCATAGGGACTCACCTGGGACCCCCCATAGGGTCCCCCCACCCCAGAGACTCCCCCTATTGTGACCCCCCCATAGGGACCCACCCGTGACTCTTCCCATAGGGACACCCCTATAGGGACCCATCTGTGACCCCTCCATAGGGACAGCCCTATAGGGTCCCCCCCCATAGGGACCCACCTGTGACCCTTCCCATAGGGACAGTCCTATAGGACCCCCCCCTATAGGGACCCCCCACCCCAGAGACACCCTTCTAGTGACCCCCCCATAGGAACAGCCCTATAGGGACCCCTCATAGGGACACCCACTATAGGGACACCCACTATAGGGACCCAACTGTGAACCCCCCCACCCTAGAGACCCCCCTCTAGTGACCCCCCCATAGGAACAGCCCTATAGGGTCCCCCCCATAGGGACCCACCTGTGACCCTTCCCATAGAGACAGCCCTATATGGACCCCCCCTATAGGGACCCCCCACCCCAGAGACCCCCTTCTAGTGACCCCCCCATAGGAACAGCCCTATAGGGACCCCCCCATAGGGACCCACCTGTGACCCTTCCCATAGAGACAGCCCTATAGGGACCCCCCCATAGGGACTCACCTGGGACCCCCCATAGGGTCCCCCCACCCCAGAGACCCCCCCTATTGTGACCCCCCCATAGGGACCCACCCGTGACTCTTCCCATAGGGACACCCCTATAGGGACCCATCTGTGACCCCTCCATAGGGACAGCCCTATAGGGTCCCCCCCATAGGGACCCACCTGTGACCCTTCCCATAGGGACAGTCCTATAGGACCCCCCCTATAGGGACCCCCCACCCCAGAGACACCCTTCTAGTGACCCCCCCATAGGAACAGCCCTATAGGGACCCCTCATAGGGACACCCACTATAGGGACACCCACTATAGGGACCCAACTGTGAACCCCCCCACCCTAGAGACCCCCCTCTAGTGACCCCCCCATAGGAACAGCCCTATAGGGAACCCCCCATAGGGACCCACCTGTGACCCTTCCCATAGAGACAGCCCTACAGGGACCCCCCCTATAGGGACCCCCCCACCCCAGAGACCCCCTTCTAATGACCCCCCCATAGGAACAGCCCTATAGGGACCGCCCTATAGGGTCCCCCCCATAGGGACCCACCTGTGACCCTTCCCATAGGGACAGTCCTATAGGACCCCCCCTATAGGGACCCCCCACCCCAGAGACACCCTTCTAGTGACCCTCCCATAGGAACAGCCCTATAGGGATCCCCCCATAGGGACCCACCTGTGACCCCCCTATAGTGACCCCCCCCATAGGGACAGCCCTATAGGGTCCCCCCATAGGGACTCACCTGGGAGCCCCCATAGGGTCCCCCCACCCCAGAGACCCCCCTCTAGTGACCCCCCCATAGGGACAGTCCTATAGGGAACCCCCCATAGGGACCCACCCGTGACTCCCCCCATAGGGACAGCCCTATAGGGACCTCCCACCCCAGAGACCCCCCTCTAGTGACCCCCCCCTATAGGAACAGCCCTATAGGGACCCCTCATAGGGACACCCACTATAGGGACACCCACTATAGGGACCCCCCCATAGGGACCCCCCTATAGTGACCCCCATAGGGACTCACCTGGGACCCCCCATAGGGACCCCTATCCCAGAGACCCCCCTATAGTGACCACCCATAGGGACCCACTTGTAACCCCTCATAGGGACACGCCTATAGGGACTCCCCCCATAGGGACCCACCTGTGACCTCCACCAGGTCTCCCTTATAGGGCCCCCCCATAAAGACCCTCCTATAAGGAACCCCCTCAGACGTCCCCTATAGAGACTCCCCTATAGGGCCCCCCTTATAGGACTCCCTCCCCCCCCCCAGTAAACCCCCTATAGGGACCCCCCCCCCCATTAAACTCCCTATAGGTTCCCCCTATAGGGTCCCCCGGGACCCCCCGGTGACCCTGGGACCCCACGTGGCGCCCCCGGCGCGCCCTTTACCGCTCGCCGCCGCCTCGGCCACGCCCCCGCACGTTGATTGGGCAGCCGGACGTCCTGGGGCGGGGCCAGAGGGCGGAACCACCGAGACGAGCGGCAGGAAGGGCAGGGGCGATGCGGGCGGGGCGATCGCTCCCCTGGCGGCTGGGAGGAGCGCAGGAGGAACTGCAGGGTACCAGTGTGCACCAGTTTGGACCAGTATGGAGCAGCGGGACACCAGAAACGCAACAGTGTGCGCCTGCAGGCACCGGTAAGGACCAGTTTGCACCAGTATATGCCAGTAGAACACCAGTATGCACCAGTAGGACACCAGTAGGACACCAGTATGCACCAGTATACACCAGTAGGACACCAGTATGCACCAGTAGGACACCAGTAGGACACCAGTATACACCAGCAGGACACCAGTAGGCACCAGTAGGACACCAGTAGGACACCAGTGTGTGCCAGTATACACCAATGGGGACCAGTATGCACCAGTATGGACCAGTATGCACCAGTGTGTACCAGTATGCACCAGTATACGTCAGTAGGACACCAGTAGGACACCAGTAGGACACCAATATGCACCAGTATAGACCAATAGGACACCAGTAGGGCACCAGTAGGACACCAGTATACACCAGTAGCCACCAATAGGACATCAGTAGGACACCAGTATACACCAGTAGGGACCAGTAGGACACCAGTAGAACACCAGTATGGCACCATTGGGACACCAGTGTGTGCCAGTATACACCAATGGGGATCAGTACGCACCAGTATGTACCAGTATGCACCAGTATACATCAGTAGGACACCAGTATGCACCAGTATACACCAGTAGGACACCAGTAGAACACCAGTAGGACACCAGTGTGTGCCAGTATACACCAATGTGGACCAGTACGCACCAGTATATACCAGTATGCACCAGTATACGTCAGTAGGACACGAGTAGGACACCAGTATGCACCAGTATAGACCAATAGGACACCAGTAGGGCACCAGTAGGACACCAGTATACACCAGTAGCCACCAGTAGGACATCAGTAGGACACCAGTATACACCAGTAGGGACCAGTAGGACACCAGTAGGACACCAGTATGGCACCAGTAGGACACCAGTATGCACCAGTATACACCAGTAGGACACCAATAGGCACCAGTAGGACACCAGTAGGGCACCAGTAGGACACACACCAGTATGCACCAGTATACACCAGTAGGACACAAATAGGCATCAGTAGGACACCAGTATGCACCAGTAGGACACCAGTACACACCAGTATAGACCAGTAGGACACCAGTAGGACACCAGTAGGACACTGGTATACACCAGTAGCCACCAGTAGGACACCAGTAACCACCAGTAGGACACCAGTATACGTCAGTAGGCACCAGTAGGACACCAGTAGGACACCAGTATACACCAGTAGCCACCAGTAGGACACCAGTATACGTCAGTAGGACACCAGTAGGACACCAGTAGGACACCAGTATACACCAGTAGCCACCAGTAGGACACCAGTAGGACACCAGTATACACCAGTAGGACACCAGTAGGACACCAGTAGCCACCAGCAGACACCAATATGGCTGAATAGAGACCAGTACACACCAGTATGGACCAGTAGGAGAATTCTGAGGATTTGGGGGCCTGAGACACCACGAAGGTCACATGACCCCCGCACACATTGGTGACGTCACCGTGACGTCACAATGACGCGGGAAGTGTGGGGTGAAGGTGGGGAGGAGCTCATCGTCAACCCCATGGATGGTCCAAGGAGGATGGAGTTGTGGGATGGGATGGAACGCGGCTTCATGATGCCCAGTGTCACCATGGGAGGTACCGGTGTCCCCAGGGCCACCATGGGGACGTTGGGGTGACCCAGTGGTCATCATGGTGGCCCAATGGTCATCATGGTGTCCCCATGGCCACCATGGGGACGTTGGGGTGACCCAATGGTCATCATGGTGGCCCAATGGTCATCATGGAGTCCCCATGGCCACCATGGGGACGTTGGGGTGACCCAATGGTCATCATGGTGTCCCCATGGCCACCATGGGGACGTTGGGGTGACCCAATGGTCATCATGGTGGCCCAATGGTCATCATGGTGTCCCCATGGCCACCATGGGGACGTTGGGGTGACCCAATGGTCATCATGGTGGCCCAATGGTCATCATGGTGTCCCCATGGCCACCATGGGGACGTTGGGGTGACCCAATGGTCATCATGGTGGCCCAATGGTCATCATGGTGTCCCCATGGCCACCATGGGGACGTTGGGGTGACCCAGTGGTCAACGTGGTGGCCACCATGGGAACCGTGTGTTGACCCAATGGTGGCCATGGTAAGGTTGTGGTGACCCAATGGTCATCATGGTGGCCAACATGGGAGCCATGTGTTGACCCAATGGTGGACATGGTAGGGTTGTGGTGACCCAATGGTCATCATGGTGGCCACCATGGGAAGGCTGGGGTGACACAATGGTTGCCATGGTGTCCCCATGGCCACCATGGGAACCTTGTGTTGACCCAATGGTCAACATGGTAAGGTTGTGTTGACACAATGGTCACCATGGTGGCCACCATGGGAAGGTTGGGGTGACACAATGGTCGCCATGGTGTCCCCATGGCCACCATGGGAACCTTGTGTTGGCCCAATGGTCACCATGATAAGGTTGTGGTGACTCAATGGTCATCATGGTGGCCACCATGGGAAGGTTGGGGTGACCCAATGGTCACTATGTTGGCCACCATGGGAATGTTGTGGTGACCCAATGGTCATCATGGTGGCCAACATGGGAGCCATGTGTTGACCCAATGGTGGACATGGTAGGGTTGTGGTGACCCAATGGTCATCATGGCGGCCACCATGGTAAGGTTGTGGTGACACAATGGTCACCATGGTGTCCCCATGGCCACTATGGGAAGGTTGGGGTGACACAACGGTCACCATGATGTCCCCAGAACCACCATGGGAATGTTGTGGTCACCCAATGGTCATCATGGTGGCCACCATGGGAATGTTGAGTGGTCACCATGACACTCCTTTGGTGGCCCTGAAGCTCAGGGGGGTGGTCGAGGCTCCGGAGCTGGTGGCCACTGAATGTGACGTGGATTCTCCATTGTCTTCCAGAGCAAATGGCCATCTGGGACGCAGTGGCCACCTACATCCACGACCATCTCCTATCCAACAAGGTAGACCCACCACCCGTGTCCTCCTGGGCCACAGACATGGGTGGGAAGTCCCCGTGGCCCTCAGATTGCTCAAAAAGCAGCAAAATCACCCCAAAATTCACAACGACAGACAAATAGGTCTTAGGCAAATGTGGTGGCACCTCTGGTGGACCATGTGCTGAAGATCCCTCAAGATCCTTCTGCTTTGACCCATCGTTGGCTTTTTGGGTGGAAAGACTTGAGATCTTCTCCCCAAAGTTCTCCCCAGCATGGAAATGGGGAAGATTCATCTTGAAGGCCCATCCATGGTCCAATGGGCCACCTCCAGCTCTTCCAACTGGCCAATCCTCACCCTTGGGTCCTTCTCATCTTCTCCAGGGGGTCCGAATTCCCACCTTGGGCTCCTTCGATGTCATGACTCAACAGGTCCAGGTTGGAGATGAAGATGTGACCATCCATAGACCCACGTTCAACCTGGCCAGGAACCTCGTGGTTGGCCACAACCTTGTGGACGACAAGTCCTACCTGCCCGGTAAGATGGTGGAGATGCCACCTAGTTGGTCGCATGGTCATCGTTGTCCATTCACTGGGTCTAAACCACCCCCAAAATGCTCCAAAATTGGGGGTTCCCCCATCATTTCGACACTCAACCATTGGATGAGGCCTCAAGAGCCACGGGGTGGTGTCTCTATCATCTCAGGTGGGTTTAGGAGCTGGAACCCATCAGATACTTCAAGGTGGACATCACATCCCTTCCCTGGGTCTAAACCACCCCCAAAATGCTCCAAAATTGGGGTTTTCCCCCATCATTTCAACACTCAACCATTGGGTGATGCCTCAAGAGCCACGGGGTGGTGTCTCCATCATCTCCCATGGGTTTTCTCCAGGTAACAAGGAGCTGGAACCCCTCAAATACTCCAAAGTGGCCGCGACCGCCTCCGTGTCACGACAGAAGGTGGAAGGTTGTGTCCAAGGGACCTTGTCCCTCTTCTCCTACTGCTTGGGGAAGGGGCAGAACGTGGCGTTTCTCCTCAAGGACATCGGGGTTCTGCTCCTCGAAGCCACCAAGGTGGACATGAGGTTCTATCACCACTTCCTGGAGGTCTTGGCCGGGAAGGACAACTTGGAGAAGGTGGTTTTCCAGGTGGGTGATGGATGGTGGGTGGTGGATACAGTGGGACGTGGGTAATGTCTTGGGTGGGGTGAGGATGATGGTCCTTCATGAGCTTGGGCTTCTCCTATATTGGGTGTCTGAGTCACGTTGAGGACATCCCACCATCTTGTTCTCCAACATTGGGTCTCTCAACCACATTGAGGATGTCCCACCATCTTTGGCCTCCAATATTGGGTCCCTCAACCACCTTGAGAACATCCCACCATCTTTGGTCACCTCCAATATCAAGTATCTCATGTTGAGGACCTCCCACCATCTTTATTCTCCAATATTGGGTCCTTCAACCACATTGAGGACATCCCACCATCTTTATCCTCCAATATTGGGTCCCTGAACCACCTTGAGGACCTTCCTGCATCTTTGGCCAACTCCAACATCAAGTATCTCATGTTGAGGACCTCCCACCATCTTTATCCTCCAATATTGGGTCCTTCAACCACCTTGAGAACATCCCACCATCTTTATTCTCCTCCAATATCAAATATCTCATGTTGAGGACCTCCCATCATCTTTATTCTCCTCCAATATCAAGTATCTCATGTTGAGGACCTCCCACCATCTTTATTCTCCAATATTGGGTCCTTCAACCACATTGGAGACCTCCCACCATCTTTGTCCTCCAATACTGGGTCCCTCAACCACCTTGAGAACATCCCACCATCTTTATTCTCCTCCAATATCAAGTATCTCATGTTGAGGACCTCCCACCACCTTTATTCTCCTCCCCTGCAGGTCCCCGAGGTGCTGGACACCATGTTGTCCCCAATGGTTCCCTTGGCCTCACTCTGTTCCTCCGGTCGCGTCATCATCTTCCCCAGGTGAGGACATTGGGGGCTGTTTGGTGGTAGAGCTGGGAAAATACGGTAGATTTGGGGGAAAACGTGGTAGATTTGGGAAAACAAGTGGTCGACTTGATGCTCTGGGTCGTGTTGGTGTCGTCTCCAGGTTTGCGGTGGAGGTCGTGGCCAAACTACAACCCAATAAGTCACAAGGAGCTCCTGGTGAGGACGAGGAGATGAGGAAGGAGAGTTTTCCACCTCTTGGCCAAGGCGAGAAAGGTAAAACAACCTCATTTGGGTGGTTTTTGGTGGGGAAATCAGCGGCATTGAGGGTTGGAGAAACCGCCTTGGAGATGATGGAGAAACCATGTTGGAAATGGTGGAGAAAGCTCATTGGAAATGGTGGAGAAACCACCTTGGAGATGATAGAGAAACCATGTTGGAGATGGTGGAGAAACCCATTGGAAATGGTGGAGAAACCTAATTGGAGATGATGGAGAAACCACCTGGAGATGATGGAGAAACCACCTTGGAGATGATGGAGAAACTGCCTTGGAGATGATGGAGAAACCACCTTGGAGATGATGGAGAAACCTCATTGGAAATGATGGAGAAACCACCTTGGAAAAGGTGGAGAAACCACCTGGAGATGTTGGAGGAGCCACCTTGGAAATGATGGAGAAACTGCCTTGGAGATGATGGAGAAACCACCTTGGAGATGATGGAGAAACCTCATTGGAGATGATGGAGAAATCACGTTGGAAACGGTGGAGAAACCTCATTGGCAATGGTGGAGAAACCACCTTGAAGATGATGGAGAAACCACCTGGAGATGTTGGAGAAGCCACCTTGGAAATGATGGAGAAACCACCTTGGAGATGATGGAGAAACCACCTTGGAGATGATGGAGAAACCTCATTGGAAATGGTGGAGAAACCTCATTGGAGATGATGGAGAAACCACCTGGAGATGATGGAGAAACTGCCTTGGAGATGGTGGAGAAACCTCATTGGAGATGATGGAGAAATCACGTTGGAAACGGTGGAGAAACCTCATTGGAAATGGTGGAGAAACCACCTTGAAGATGATGGAGAAATCACCTGGAGATGTTGGAGAAGCCACCTTGGAAATGATGGAGAAACCACCTTGGAGATGATGGAGAAGCCATGTTGGAGATGATGGAGAAACCTCATTGGAAATGGTGGAGAAACCTCATTGGAGATGATGGAGAAACCACCTGGAGATGATGGAGAAACTGCCTTGGAGATGATGGAGAAACCACCTAGGAAATGGTGGAGAAACCACCTTGGAGATGGTGGAGAAACCACCTTGGAGATGATGGAGAAACCATGTTAGAAATGGTGGAGAAACCCATTGGAAATGGTGGAGAAACCTAACTGGAGATGATGGAGAAGCCATGTTGGAGATGATGGAGAAACCACCTTGGAAATGGTGGAGAGAGCTCATTGGAAAAGGTGGAGAAACCACCTTGAAGATGATGGAGAAACCACCTGGAGATGTTGGAGGAGCCACCTTGGAAATGATGGAGAAACTGCCTTGGAGATGATGGAGAAACCACCTTGGAGATGATGGAGAAACCACCTTGGAGATGATGGAGAAACCACCTTGGAAATGGTGGGGAAACCTCATTGGAGATGGTGGAGAAACCACCTGGAGATGATGGAGAAACCACCTGGAGATGATGGAGAAACCACCTTGGAGATGATGGAGAAACCTCGTTGGAGATGATGGAGAAATCACGTTGGAAACGGTGGAGAAACCTCATTGGAAATGGTGGAGAAACCACCTTGAAGATGATGGAGAAACCACCTGGAGATGTTGGAGAAGCCACCTTGGAAATGATGGAGAAACCACCTTGGAGATGATGGAGAAGCCATGTTGGAGATGATGGAGAACGCACCTTGGAGATGGTGGAGAAACCCATTGGAAATGATGGAGAAACCACCTTGGAGATGATGGAGAAACCACCTTGGAAAAGGTGGAGAAACCACCTTGGAGATGATGGAGAAGCCACGTTGGAAATGATGGTTAAACCACGTTGGAAATGGTGGAGAAACCACCTGGAGATGATGGAGAAACCACCTTGCAGATGGTGGAGAAACCCATTGGAAATGGTGGAGAAACCTCATTGGAAATGGTGGAGAAACCACCTTGGAGATGATGGAGAAGCCACCTTGGAGATGATGGAGAAGCCATGTTGGAAATGATGGAGAAACCACCTTGGAGATGGTGGAAAAGCCATGTTGGAAATGATGGAGAACCCACCTTGGAGATGATGGAGAAACCACGTTGGAGATGATGGAGAAGCCATGTTGGAAATGGTGGTTAAACCACGTTGGAAATGGTGGAGAAACCACCTGGAGATGGTGGAGAACCCACCTTGGAGATGGTGGAGAAACTCATTGGAAATGATGGAGAAACCACCTTGGAAATTATGGAGAACCCACCTTGGAGATGATGGAGAAACCACCTTGGAGATGATGGAGAAGCCACCTTGGAGACGATGGAGAACTGGGGCAAATCTGTTGTTGGGGGGGAACGTGGTGGCCACGTCCCCCCACGTCCCTCTTGGACCTTTTTGAAGAGCCCTGAGCACCCTTGGGTGTCCCCGGGGCCACTGGTGTCACCACCATGTTCTTCTGATGATGTTTCTTCTCAGTTCCAGGTGGATTTCATGGTTTCCCAGCTCCAGGACGTCCAAACTTGACCGGTGATGAAACGTCACGGATCTGGGAGGTCACAAGGAATGAGAAGAAGAGGAGAACATCTCCTACCAGGTGAGGCTGAAGGCCTTTTGTCCAATGAGGTGGTAGATGCTCCATCTATGGCAACAATCAAGGTTGGATGAGGTTTGGAGCAACTGGAAGATGCCCTTGACCATGGATAGGGGGTTGGTCTAGATGGACCTTCAAACAGTCCTTCCAACCCAAACTATTGGAAGAGCTCAAGGTTGGATGAGGTTTGGAGCAACTGGAAGATGCCCTTGGCCATGGGAAGGGGGTTGGTCTAGATGGACCTTCAAACGGTCCTTCCAACCCAAACTATTGGAAGAGCTCAAGGTTGGATGGAGTTTGGAGCAACTGGAAGATGCCCTTGGCCATGGGAAGGGGGTTGGTCTAGATGGACCTTCAAACGGTCCTTCCAACCCAAACTATTGGAAGAGCTCAAGGTTGGATGGAGTTTGGAGCAACTGGAAGATGCCCTTGACCATGGGAAGGGGGTTGTTCTAGATAGACCTTCAAACAGTCCTTCCAACCCAAACTATTGGAAGAGCTCAAGGTTGGGTTGGATGGAGTTTAGAGGAACCTTGACTTGCTTGAAGATGTCACGGAGCTGGATCTTCTCCAGCACTTCAGGAGGACCCAGATATGACATGGGGACAGTTGTGTGTCAACTGAGGGTCCCATCTCAAGGGGTTTCCTCAGCTGAGCTGCGCAAAGAGCCACATGTCCCCAAGCCCATGGTGTCCTCAAGGTAGACCCATCTCATTGTGTCCTTCCAGGAAGCTGTTGGTGATCCAGAAGGTCTCCTCCATCCCATCAAAGGAATCGATGACCCAGAAGGTCTCTTCCACCCCATTGTCTCCTTCCAAGAAGCCATCAGTGACCCAGAAGGTCTGTTCTATCTCATCATCTCCTTCCAAGAAGCCATCAATGACCCAACAGGTCTCTTCTATCTCATCATCTCCTTCCAAGAAGCCATCAATGACCCAACAGGTCTCTTCCACCCCATTGTCTTCTTCCAAGAAGCCATCAATGACCCAGAAAGTCTCTTCCACCCCATTGTCTCCTTCCAAGAAGCCATCAATGACCCAACAGGTCTCTTCTATCTCATCATCTCCTTCCAAGAAGCCATCAATGACCCAACAGGTCTCTTCTATCTCATCATCTCCTTACAAGAAGCCATCAATGACCCAACAGGTCTCTTCTATCTCATCATCTCCTTCCAAGAAGCCATCAATGACCCACAAGGTCTCCTCACCCCAAAAGCTGTTGATGACCCTCAAACACAAGCTCAAAAGCCAAGGACGCAAGTCGGGACAAGCTCGGGGACATGGGAGACCCCAAAGCTTCATGGGAGGAAGAGGAGGAGGAGGAGAAAGACCAGGATTGGTGGAACAGTTCCTGGCCGAGATGGCGACGGCGAAGAGGATGATGATGAAACCCAAACGCCGCCATCCTCGGGGACCCCCGACCTTCGTTACGCCCGTAATTGCCGTCTTATCGGCAACGAGCTCCGAGACCAGTCTGCTCGATGTCCCCACCTATGATGTCCCCATGGGGCCACCACCAAGACCGTGACGTCAACGATAATGACGTTGGGACCTGAGAAATGGTGGCAAAACCCCAAAAATATGGATTATCGACGTGGAGCTTGGAGGTTGAGGTGGTTGAGGAACCTCTGGTTGGGTTGAGGTCATGGATGGTTGGTCCAACTCAACGTGGAGCTTCTCCGAAGACCAAGACTCATTGTCCTCTTGGTCCCATGTGGAAGGGGATGCTTAAAAATACCAAGAAGTTGCAAAATAAATGGGTTAATTGGTTAATTAATTGGTTAATTTGGTTAATTGTTTGCAACTGGAAGGGGGTTGAGTGTTGGCCATGGTGGTGGGATCAACACAATGGGGGTGGAGCCACCTGTGGGACCTTCTCATGGGACCTTCTTAGGTCATCCCAGTGACACCAGTAGGTCCCCTGGGTCATCCCAGTTGGGCAAGAAGAGCACTAGTGGTGGATTGGGGAGCACTGGGGGGACTGGGGGAACTGGGGAGAACTGGGGAGAACTGGGGGGGACTGGGGAGCACTGGGAGGAACTGGGATGATCTGGAAAGCACTGGAGAGCACTGGATTGGACTGGGAAGCACTGGGGGGGACTGGGGAGAACTGGGGAGCACTGGGGAGCACTGGGGGGAACTGGTTGGGGACTGGGGAGCACTGGAGAGCACTGAATTGGACTGGGAAGCACTGGAGAGCACTGGGGGGGACTGGGAAGCACTGGGGGGGACTGGGGAGAACTGGGGAGCACTGGGGAGAACTGGGGGGCACTGGAGAGCACTGGGGAGAACTGGGGAGCACTGGGGGGGACTGGGGAGCACTGGGAGGAACTGGGGAGCACTGGGAAAGACTGGAGAGCACTGGGGAGCACTGGGGGGGACTGGGGAGAACTGGGGAGCACTGGGGGGGACTGGGGAGCACTGTGAGGAACTGGGATGATCTGGGAAGCACTGGAGAGCACTGGATTGGACTGGGGAGCACTGGGGGGAACTGGGGGGGGTGGGACTGGGGAGCACTGGGAGGAACTGGGGAGAACTGGGGAGACTGGAGAGCACTGGGGAGCCCTGGGGGTGGACTTGGAAGCACTGGGGGGGATCTAAAAGCCATCAATCACCCCCCCAAAACACAATAAGCACCCCATATTCATCCCTAATTGCAAAGTGGGGTGCCCCCCCCCCCAAAAAAAAACCTCCGGAGGGTAAAAGGCACCGCTGGGATTCGAACCCAGGATCTCCTGTTTACTAGACAGGCGCTTTAACCAACTAAGCCACGGCGCCGCCTGGCGGAGCGGCGCGGCCACGCCCCCCATCCCTGGCGCCGGCGGCTCCGCGCATGCGCGGGGGGGTGGGGGGAATAGGGGCGCAAAAAGGGGGTGCGAAGGGGGTGTAAAAGGGGGGAGAAAGGGGGGGGGGATGGGGGGAGGGTTTGTAAAGGGGGGGACAATGGGGTGCAAAGGGGGGGGTGCAAAGGGGGTGTAAAAAGGGGGGCAATGGGGGGTGCAAAAGGGGGGGTTGCAAAGGGGGCAATGGGGGGTGCAAAAGTGGGGGGCAATGGGGGGTGCAAAAGTGGGGGGGCAATGGGGGGTGCAAAAAGGGGGTGCAAAGGGGGTGTAAAAAAGGGGGGCAATGGGGCTGCAAAGAGGGGAGGGTTGCAAAGGGGGCAATGGGGGGTGCAAAAGTGGGGGGCAATGGGGGTGCAAAAGTGGGGGGGCAATGGGGGGTGCAAAAGTGGGGGGCAATGGGGGGTGCAAAGAGGGGGGTGCAAATGGGGTGTAAAAAGGGGGACAATGGGAGGTGCAAAAGTGGGGGGCAATGGGGGGTGCAAAGAGGGGGGTGCAAAGGGGGTGTAAAAAAGGGAGGCAATGGGGGTGCAAAAGGGGGGGTTGCAAAAGGGGCAATGGGGGGTGCAAAAGTGGGGGCAATGGGGGGTGCAAAAGGGGAGGTGCCAAAGGGGGGGTTGCAAAGGGGGCAATGGGGGGTGCAAAAGTGGGGTTGCAAAGGGGGGAATGGGGGGTGAAAAAGTGGGGGGCAATGGGGGGTGCAAAGAGGGGGGTGCAAAGGGGGTGTAAAAAGGGGGGCAATGGGGGTGCAAAGAGGGGAGGGTTGCAAAGGGGGCAATGGGGGGTGTAAAAGTGGGGGGCAATGGGGGGTGCAAAAGTGGGGGGGCAATGGGGGGTGAAAAGTGGGGGGGCAATGGGGGGTGCAAAGAGGGGGGTGCAAATGGGGTGTAAAAAGGGGGACAATGGGGGGTGCAAAAGTGGGGGGCAATGGGGGGTGCAAAGAGGGGGGTGCAAAGGGGGTGTAAAAAGGGAGGCAATGGGGGTGCAAAAGGGGGGGGTTGCAAAGGGGGCAATGGGGGGTGCAAAAGTGGGGGCAATGGGGGGTGCAAAAGGGGAGGTGCCAAAGGGGGGGTTGCAAAGGGGGCAATGGGGGGTGCAAAAGTGGGGTTGCAAAGGGGGGAATGGGGGGTGAAAAAGTGGGGGGCAATGGGGGGTGCAAAGAGGGGGGTGCAAAGGGGGTGTAAAAAGGGGGGCAATGGGGGTGCAAAGAGGGGAGGGTTGCAAAGGGGGCAATGGGGGGTGCAAAAGTGGGGGGCAATGGGGGTGCAAAAGTGGGGGGGCAATGGGGGGTGCAAAAGTGGGGGGCAATGGGGGTGCAAAGAGGGGGGTGCAAATGGGGTGTAAAAAGGGGGACAATGGGGGGTGCAAAAGTGGGGGGCAATGGGGGGGTGCAAAGAGGGGGGTGCAAAGGGGGTGTAAAAAGGGAGGCAATGGGGGTGCAAAAGGGGGGGGTTGCAAAGGGGGCAATGGGGGGTGCAAAAGTGGGGGGCAATGGGGGGTGCAAAAGGGGAGGTGCCAAAGGGGGGGTTGCAAAGGGGGCAATGGGGGGTGCAAAAGTGGGGTTGCAAAGGGGGGAATGGGGGGTGAAAAAGTGGGGGGCAATGGGGGGTGCAAAGAGGGGGTGCAAAGGGGGTGTAAAAAGGGGGGCAATGGGGGGTGCAAAAGTGAGGGGCAATGGGGGGTGCAAAGAGGGGGGGTGCCAAACGGGGGTTGCAAAGGGGGTAATGGGGGGGTGCAAAAGTGGGGGTGCCAAAAGGGGGTTGCAAAGGGGGTAATGGGGGGTGAAAAAGTGGGGGGCAATGGGGGGTGCAAAGAGGGGGTGCAAAGGGGGTGTAAAAAGGGGGGCAATGGGGGTGCAAAGAGGGGAGGGTTGCAAAGGGGGCAATGGGGGGTGCAAAAGTGGGGGGCAATGGGGGTGCAAAAGTGGGGGGCAATGGGGGGTGCAAAAGTGGGGGGCAATGGGGGGTGCAAAGAGGGGGGTGCAAATGGGGTGTAAAAAGGGGGACAATGGGGGGTGCAAAAGTGGGGGGCAATGGGGGGTGCAAAGAGGGGGGTGCAAAGGGGGTGTAAAAAGGGAGGCAATGGGGGTGCAAAAGGGGGGGGGTTGCAAAGGGGGCAATGGGGGGTGCAAAAGTGGGGGGCAATGGGGGGTGCAAAAGGGGAGGTGCCAAAGGGGGGGTTGCAAAGGGGGCAATGGGGGGTGCAAAAGTGGGGGTTGCAAAGGGGGGAATGGGGGTGAAAAAGTGGGGGGCAATGGGGGGTGCAAAGAGGGGGTGCAAAGGGGGTGTAAAAAGGGGGGCAATGGGGGGTGCAAAAGTGAGGGGCAATGGGGGGTGCAAAGAGGGGGGGTGCCAAACGGGGGTTGCAAAGGGGGTAATGGGGGGGTGCAAAAGTGGCGGGTGCCAAAAGGGGGTTGCAAAGGGGGTAATGGGGGGTGCAAAAGTGGGGGGCAATGGGGGGGGGTGTGTGCGATGGGGTGTGCAAAGAGGGGGTGCAAACGGGAGTGCAAATGGGATGTAAAAAGGGGAGCAATGGGGGGTTGCAAAAGTGGGGGTGCCAAAGGGGGTAATGGGGGGTGGACAAATTGGGGGCAACGAGGGCGTGTGTGCAATGGAGGGGGGGGGGGTGATGCAGCAGCCGGGTCTCGAACCGGCAACTCCGGCTCCGCGGGCGGAGCTGCTGCCGCGGCGCCACGGGGCCGCCAGAGAGGAGCAGGGGCGGGAAAGGGCGGGGGTGTGCACGGGGGGTGGGGGGTTGCACAGGGTGTTGCACGGGGGTGTGAAAAGGGTGTTGCACAGCGGGGGGTGTTGCACGGGGGCGAGGGGGGGTATGCAAAGGGTGTTGCACGGGGGGGTGTGCACAGGGTGTTGCACGGGGGTGTGCAAAGGGTGTTGCACGGGGGGGTGTGCACAAGGTGTTGCACGGGGGTATGCAAAGGGTGTTGCATGGGGTGGGGTGTTGCATGGGGTGAGGTGTTGCACGGGGTGTTGCACGGGGGGGTGTTGCACGGGGGTGTGCAAAGGGTGTTGCACGGGGGGGGTGTTGCAAAGGTTGTTGCACGGGGGGGGTGTGCACAGGGTGTTGCACGGGGGGTGTGCACAAGGTGTTGCACGGGGGTGTGCAAAGGGTGTTGCATGGGGTGGGGTGTTGCACGGGGTGTTGCACGGGGGGGTGTTGCACGGGGGGTGTGCAAAGGGTGTTGCATGGGGGTGTGCAAAGGGTGTTGCACGGAGGGGGTGTTGCACGGGAGGTGTGCACAGGGTGTTGCATGGGGGGGGTGTTGCACAGGGTGTTGCATGGGGGTGTGTTCCACGGGGGGGTGTGCACAAGGTGTTGCACGGAGGGTGTGCAAAGGTTGTTGCATGGGGGGGGGTGTTGCACGAGGGGTGTGCAAAGGGTGTTGCACGGGGGGGGTGTTGCATGAGGGTGTGCAAAGGGTGTTGCAAGGGGCGGGTGTTGCACGAGGCGTCCATCCGCCCCTCCCCCTCCCCGTGACCCCACCCATTCCCGGACGCCTGGGTCCTCTCCCAGCACGGGGAAGGTGTTGCGGGGGGGTTGCACCTCCAGGGCCACCCCTCGGGGCTACAACAGGTCCCTTAGCAACGGTTGCCATAGCAACGGGGATGCTTTGTCCATAGCAACCTCTACCATAGCAACGGGGGGGGGTGCTGTGTTCATAGCAACCGCTGCCATAGCAACGGAGGGAGATGCTGCCCCCTCCCCCCCCCAAAGACACCACGTGACTCCTCCTCCCCCTCCTCCCCCCCCCCATCCAGCTGATGAATCAGGGGACCCAGGCGTTCGGGGAGGGGGGGGGTGTGCCGACTCACCCCTTCCTCCCCCGCCCCCCCCACCAAGGACCCAGGCGTCCGGGAGGGGGGAGGGGCCAGAGCGGGATGGGGGGGGGGGGGGAGGGGGGGGCGGGTCACCCCCAAGGACGCGGATTGGGGGGGGGGGGAGGGGGGGGTGGGAATGGGGGGGGTCGGCTCGTGCCGCTGCAGTAGGAGACCCCCCCACGTGATCCCGAGGTGACGTCACCGCCGCCCCTCCCCCCCCCCCGGGAGGGGGAGGGAGGGGGATGGGGGGGGCGCTGGTGCCGCAGGGTGAATCATCCACGGGAGGGGCGGGGGGGGAGGGGAAGGGAGGCCCGCATGGCCCCCCCAGCCCCTATAGAGACCCCCCAGCCCCTATAGAAACCCCCCAGCCCCTATAGAGACCCCCCAGCCCCTATAGACTTTCCACAGACCCTATAGAAACCACCCAGACCCATAGACCCCCCCCAAGCCCTATAGACCCCCAGCCCCTATAGAGCCCCTAAGCCCTTATAGAGACCCCCCAGCCCCTATAGACTTTCCACAGACCCTATAGAAACCACCCAGACCCATAGACCCCCCCCAACCCCTATAGACTCCCAGCCCCTATAGAGCCCCTGAGCCCTTATAGAGACCCCCCAGCCCCTATAGACTTTCCACAGCTCCTATAGAAACCCCCCAGCCCCATAGACCCCCCCCAACCCCTATAGAACCCCAGCCCCTATAGAGCCCCTGAGCCCTTATAGAGACCCCTCAGACCCTAGAGAGACCCCCCCAGCCCCTATAGACTTTCCACAGACCCTATAGAAACCCTCCAGCCCCTATAGAGACCCCCTGGACCCCTATAGACCCCCAGCCCCTATAGAGCCCCTGAGCCCTTATAGAGACCCCCCAGCCCCTATAGAGACCCCCCAGCCCCTATAGACTTTCCACAGACCCTATAGAGACCCCCCCAGCCCCTATAGAGACCCCCTGAACTCCTATAGACCCCTCAAGCTGCTATAGAGCTCCTCAGGCCCTATAGAGCCCCTCAGGCCCTATAGACACACCACAGACCCTATAGAGCCCCCCAAGCTCCTATAGGACCCCCCAGCCCATATAGATCCCCTGCAGGCCCTATAGAGTCCCCCACGCTCCTATAGACCTCCCCCAGTTCCTATAGAACCCCCCGGCTCCCATAGGACCCCTCCAGCCCCTATGTACCCCCCTCCCCTATAGACCTTCTGCAGATCCTATAGAGCCCCCCAATCCCCTATAGACCTCCCCTTGCAGCCCCTATGGAGCCCCCACCAGCCCCTATAGAGACCCCCCCCAGCCTCCTTCTCCCTCTAAATCCTTTATACATCCTCCTTCTCCCTATACATCCCCCATACATCCACCTTTTCCCTATAGACCCCCACACTGCCCTTATACATCCTCATTTGGCCACCTGGTTCCTATAGACACCCCCCACGGCCTCCTTGCTCCTATACATCCCCCCACACCCTCCTTGGCCCTATACATTTACCACGTCCCTTCCTTGCCCCTATACACCCTCCCAGCCCCTATACATTCACCCTACAACTTCACAGCCCCTATACACCCCCCCTAAAGCTTTCTAGTCCCTATAGACCCCCACAACCCTTCCCTACTCCTATACATCCCCCCACACCCTCTCCTTCTCCCTATACATCCCCCCTACAGCTTCCCAGCCCCTATACATGCCCCCCTACATCCCCCCAGCCCCTATACATTCTCCTACAGCTTTGCAGCCTATATACATCCCCCCTACATCCCCCCAGCCCCTATACATCCCCCCTACAACTTCCCAGCCCCTATACGTTCTCCTACATCTTTGCAGCCTATATACACCCCCCCTACATCCCCTATACATCCCCCCTACAACTTCCCAGCCCCTATACACCCCCCCTACATCCCCCCAGCCCCTATACATCCCTCTACATCTTTGCAGCCCCTATACATCCCCTCAGCCCCTATACATCCCCCCAACCCCTATACACCTTCCCCAGTCCCCCAGCCCCTATACGTCCCCCCACACAGCCCCCCAGCCCCTATACATTCCCTACATGCTCCCAGCCCCTATATGCCCCCACAACCCTTCCCAGCCCCTATACATCCCCCCCGCCCCATACATCCCCCTCCCATAGGGGCCGGGGCTGCAGCAGCTGCAGCAAATTAATGACTCATCCCCCCCCCCCTTCCCCCCCACCCAGGGGTGGGGGGAGGGGTCAGAGCTCTATAAGGGCCCCCCCCCCGACACCTACACATTTGCACACTCACCCCCCCCCCCGCCCCCCCAAACAGCTGCATTGGTGAGTCACCTCCTCCCGCAGTGCTGGCCTAGGGGTGCGCACCTATAGACCGACCTATAGAGCCGTATGGGGGGTGCAGAGAGACATAGAGGGCCATATAGAACCTCATAGAGACATATAGGGCCATGCGGAGACATATAGGGCCGTGGGGAGACATATAGGGCCGTATAGGGGGGTCTAGAGAGACATATAGGGAGGTCTAGAGAGACATATAGAGCCGTATAGGGAAGTCTAGAGAGACATATAGAGCCTTACAGAGGCATATGGGGAGATGCAGAGAGACGTAGAGTCATATAGGGAGATATATAGGGCTATCTAGAGACATAAAGGGAGATCTAGAGAGGCATATAGGGAGGTCTAGAGAGACATATAGAGCCATATAGGGAGGTCTAGAGAGACATATAGAGCCTTACAGAGACATATGTGGAGATGCAGAGATACGTAGAGTCATATAGGGAGATATGTAGGGCTATCTAGAGACATAAAGGGAGATCTAGAGAGGCGTATAGGGAGGTCTAGAGAGACATATAGAGCCATATAGGGAGGTCTAGAGAGACATATAGAGCCTTACAGAGACATATGGGGAGATGCAGAGATAGATACGTAGAGTCATATAGGGAGATATATAGGGCTATCTAGAGACATAAAGGGAGATCTAGAGAGGCATATAGGGAGATAGAGAGACAGAGCCATATAGAGATATAGGGAGATATAGAGAGGCACGCAGATCCATATAGAGAGACATGGAGGGAGATATCTAGAGCCATATAGACATATAGGGAGATAGAGAGAGACACACAGAGCCATATAGAGACATATAGAGAGTCATATAGACATATAGGGAAATACATAAAGACAGACGGAGCCATATAGAGAGACAGAGCTATACAGGGAGATATCTGGAGCTATATAGGGAGATATATAGAGCCATATAGAGACATATAGGGAGATACACAGAGACATTTAGACCCATATGGAGACACATAGGGAGATATAGAGAGCCGTAGCGAGCAACACAGAGAGATATAGAGAGACATATAGGGAGACATATAGAGACATATACACACGTGTAGAGGCACATATACACACGTATAGAGACACATCTACACATATAGAGGCATGTGCATGCATATAGATGCACCTATACACATGCCTATATGCTGATGCGTGTGTATATGGGTACATACCCCCCTATATACATATGTATATGTAGATATACACGTCTATATGCACACCCCCCCCATGTATATATGTATATGCAGATATACACATACATATGCACATACACGCCTATATACTCATATGTGTATGCAGACATATACATATGCACATACACCCCTATATACTCAAATGCATATGCAGATACACACCCAAATATGCAGATACACGCCTATATATGCGCACCCCCATGTATATAGACCGCCTATAGCTATGCATATACACGTATAGGCGCGTGGGTGTCCGTGTCCTTCCAAAGGTGGGGGTGTCCTTGTGTGTGTGGGGAATGTATAGGAGGGCGAGGGGATGTATGGGGGGGGGGGGGGGGGATGTATAGAGGGGTGAGGGGACGTGTTGGGGGGGGGGGTGTCCGGGTGTATAGGAGGCTCTATAGGGTCTGCAGGGGGTCTCTATATACATATAAACCCCTCTGTGCGCCCCCATTCATTCATTCATCACCACTACCCCCCCCCCCCCCAGTCACGCCCCATTCATCCCAACCCCCCCCCATTCATTCATCCCGCGGCCGCTCCCAGCGCAGCCGCCGCTCTGCGCATGCGCAGCCCCCGTTACCCCCCGCGCCCGCCCGGCCGGATTTTATGAATGGGCCATTGACGTCAATGGAGACCCCCCACGTGGGTCCCCCGCGCGTGTATAAAGGGGGCGGTGCCGGCGCTGGCCAGGGTGCTGAAGGGCGATAGAACGGCCAAAGGGGGACCCCCCCCCCCCAAAACACCCCTCCCCCCCGCTTCACCGAGACACCCCCCCCCACTTCAAGGGGACCACCCCCCTCTTCAGACTCCCCCCACCCCCACCAGGACCCCCCCTCACCGCCCCACCCCCCCAGCTTGGAAAAGGGGGGGGGTGAAAGGAGCCCCCCCACACCTCGGAGCCGGTAAATACCCCTTGATCCCCCTCGGGTGGGTTGTTTTTTGGGGGGGGGAGGGCGCCCCGACCCCAAATGGGGGGGGATGGGGTGTGAGGGGGTAGGGGAGGGGAGTGTGCACGCATGGGGGTGTTGATTTGGGGGGGGGGGTTGGGTGTGCGTGGGTGTTCCCTGGGGTTGTGTGCACGAGTGGGTGTATTTTGGAGGGGGTGGGGGGTGGTTGGTGTGGGTGTGTTGAGTGGGAGGGCGGGTGTGCGCACACGCGTGTGTGGGTGTTCCCTGGGGTGTACATACGGGTGTTCTGTGGGTGTACATACGTGTGTGTTCTGGGGTGTACGTGTGTGTTCCATAGGGTGTACTCGTGTGTTCCATAGGGTGTACATGTATATTCCATAGGGTGTACTCATGTGTTCTGTGGGGTGTACACGTGTGTTCCATAGGGTGTACTTGTGTGTTCCATGGGGTGTATATACGTGTGTTCAGTGGGGTGTTCATGTATGTTCCATAGGGTGTACTCATGTGTTCTGTGGGTTGTACGCATGTGTTCCGTGGGGTGTACTCATGTGTTCCATGGGGTGTATATACGTGTATTCCGTGGGGTGTACGCGTGTGTTCCACGGGGTGTACATGTATATTCCATAGGGTGTACTCATGTGTTCTGTGGGTTGTACACGTGTGTTCAGTGGGGTGTACATGTATGTTCCATAGGGTGTACTCGTGTTCCATGGGGTGTACACGTGTGTTCCGTGGGGTGTACGTGTGTGTTCCATAGGGTGTACTCGTGTTCTGTGGGTTGTACTCATGTGTTCTGTGAGGTGTACGTGTGTGTTCCGTGGGGTGTATATACGTGTGTTCCGTGGGGTGTACGCGTGTGTTCCATGGGGTGTATATACGTGTGTTCCGTGGGGTGTACGCGTGTGTTCCATGGGGTGAACATGTATATTCCATAGGGTGTACTCATGTGTTCTGTGGGTTGTACACGTGTGTTCAGTGGGGTGTACATGTATGTTCCATAGGGTGTACTCGTGTGTTCCGTGGGGTGTACATACGTGTGTTCCGTGGGGTGTACGTGTGTGTTCCATAGGGTGTACTCATGTGTTCCGTGGGGTGTATATACGTGTGTTCTATAGGGTGTACTCATGTGTTCTGTGGGTTGTACACGTGTGTTCAGTGGGGTGTACATGTATGTTCCATAGGGTGTACTCGTGTGTTCCATGGGGTGTACATGTATATTCCATAGGGTGTACTCATGTGTTCTGTGGGGTGTACATGTGTGTTCCGTGGGGTGTACGTGTGTGTTCCATAGGGTGTACTCATGTGTTCCGTGGGGTGTACACGTGTGTTTTGGGGTGTATATACGTGTGTTCCGTGGGATGTACGCGTGTGTTCCATAGGGTGTACTTGTGTGTTCCATGGGGTGTATATACGTGTGTTACATAGAGTGTACTCGTGTGTTCCATAGGGTGTACTCATGTGTTCCGTGGGGTGTACGTGTGTGTTCCATAGGGTGTACTCGTGTTCCGTGGGCTGTACATACGTGTGTTCTGCGGGGTGTACACGTGTGTTCCATAGGGTGTACTTGTGTGTTCCGTGGGGTGTACATGTGTGTTCCATAGGGTGTACTCGTGTGTTCCATAGGGTGTATATACATGTGTTCCATAGGGTGTACTCGTGTGTTCCGTGGGGTGTATATACGTGTGTTCCATATGGTGTACTCGTGTGTTCCATGGGGTGTATATACGTGTATTCCATGGAGTGTACATATGTGTGTATTCCATAGGGTGTACTCGTGTGTCCTGCGGTGTACACGTGTGTTCCATGGGGTGTACATATGTGTGTTCCATAGGGTGTACTCATGTGTTCCATGGGATGTATATACATGTGTTCCATAGGGTGTACTCGTGTGTTCCATGGGGTGTACATATGTGTGTTCCATAGGGTGTACACATATGTTCCTGGGTGTACATACGTGTGTTCCATAGGGTGTAGTATGAGTGTCCACACGTGTGTGTGTACCCCAGGTTGTACATATGTGTGCGTGTGTTGCACACGCGTGTGTTCCATAGGGTGTACGAGTGTATATGTGTGTGTGTCCCCCCCACTCTGTGTGTGTGTCACCCCCATGGGTGTGCGCCCCCCCCCCCCGCCACCCCCCCAAAATGTACCTGTGTGGGTGTCACTCGCCGCCGCCTCTGTCACACGACTGTGTGTGTCACACGGTGTTGTCACACGTGTGACACATACCCCCCCCCGCCCCATAAACGGCACCGGGGGGGGGGGGGATGTTTGGGGGGGGACTTGGGGGGGGGTCCATGGGGGCTTAGGGGGGTCTTGGGGGGGTATGGGGGTCCCTGGGGACATTGGGGACATGGAGGGGACATTGGGGACATGGGGGGGACATTGGGGTCCCAGGGGGACATTGGGGACATGGGGGGGAAATGGGGGTCCCAGGGGGGGGATGGGGGTCCCAGGGGACATTTGGGACATGGGGGGGACATTTGGGACGTGGGGGAAATATTGGGGTCCCAGGGGGACATTTGGGATATGGGGGGGACATTGGGGTCCCAGGAGGGGTATGGGGGTCCCAGGGGGACATTTGGGACATAGGGGGGGACATTTGGGACATGGGGGGATATGGGGGTCCCAGGGGGACATTTGGGACATGGGGGGGACATTGAGGACATGGGGGGGATATGGGGGTCCCAGGAGGACATTTGGGACATGAGGGGACACTGGGGTCCCAGGGGGACATTTGGAACATGGGGGGGGGGCATTTGGGACATGGGGGGGACATTTGGGACATGGGGGGAAATGGGGGTCCCAGGTGGGGGATGGGGGTCCCAGGGGGACATTTGGGACATAGGGGGGGACATTTGGGACATGGGGAGGGTATGGGAGTCCCAGGGGGACATTTGGGACATGGGGGGATATGGGGGTCCCAGAGGGACATTTGGGACATGGTGGGGGGACATTTGGGACGTGGGGGAAATATTGGGGTCCCAGGGGGACATTTGGGACATGGTGGGGGGACATTTGGGACTTGGGGGGGACATTGGGGTCCCAGGGGGACATTTGGGACATGGGGGGGATATGGGGGTCCCAGGGGGACATTGGGGACATGGGGGGGGTCATTTGGGACATGGGGGGGATATGGGGGTCCCAGGTGGACATTTGGGACATGAGGGGGGACATTGGGGTCCCAGGAGGGGTATGGGGGTCCCAGGGGGGGCATTTGGGACATGGGGGGGACCCCCACTGGTGGCTTGAAGCAGGGGGGACATTGTTGGGGGTGTCATAGCATGGGGGGGGGCGGCGATCCCCCAAATTTGGGGGGGGGAGGATCCCCCAAGTTTGGGGAGGGGGATCCCCAAGTTTGGGGGGGGGTCCTCTAAGTTTGGGTGGGGGGATCCCCCAAGTTTAGGTGGGGGGCTCCCCCAACTTTGGGGGGGATTCCCAAGTTCGGGGGGGGGGTGTCCCCCAACTTTGGGTGGGGGGTCCCCAAGTTTGCAGGGGGGTCCCCAAATTTCGGGGGGCGTCCCCAAATCTGGGGAAGGGTTCCCCAAGTTTGGGTGGGGGGTTCCCCAAGTCTGGGGGGGGGATTCCCAAGTTCGGGAAGTGGGGGTTCCCCCAACTTTGGGGGGGGATTCCCCAAGTTTCAGGGGGGTGATCCCCGAAGTTTGGGGGGGGGGGGAGAGATCCCCCAAGTTTCCGTGGGGTCCCCCAACTTTGGGGTTAATTCCCAAGTTCGAAGGGGAGGGTTCCCCCAAGTTTGGGGGGGGTCCCCAAGTTCGGGGGGGATACCCCAAGTTTGCGTGGGGTCCCCCAAGTTTCGGGGGGGTCCCCCAACTTTGGGGTGGGAATTCCCAAGTTCGGGGGGATCCCCCAAGTTCGAGGGGTGGGTTCCCCAAGTTTGGGGGGGGGTCCCCAAGTTCGGGGGGATACCCCAAGTTTGGGGGCGGGTTCCCCAAATTCGGGGGGATCCCCCAAATTCGGGGGGGGGGGTCCCCTAACTTTGGGGGGCAATTCCCAACTTCGAGGGGGAGGGTTCCCCCAAGTTTGCGTGGGGTCCCCCAAGTTTGAGGGGGGGTTCCCCAACTTTGGGGGGCAATTCCCAAGTTGGAAGGGGAGGGTTCCCCCAAGTTTGAGGGGGGGGTTCCCCAAGTTTGGGGGGGGTTCCCCAAGTTCGGGGGGATACCCCAAGTTTGGGGGGGGGGTCCCCAAATTCGGGGGGATCCCCCAAATTCGGGGGGGGGGGGTCCCCTAACTTTGGGTGGCAATTCCCAAGTTCGAAGGGGAGGGTTCCCCCAAGTTTGGGGGGGGTCCCCTAAGTTCGGGGGGATCCCCCAAGTTCAGGGGGATCCCCCAAATTCGGGGGGTCCCCCAACTTTGGGGGGTAAGTCCCAAGTTCGAAGGGGAGGGTTCCCCCAAGTTTGGGGGGGGGTTCCCCAAGTTCGGGGGGATACCCCAAGTTTGCGTGGGGTCCTCCAAGTTCGGGGGGATACCCCAAGTTTCGGGGGGGGGTCCTTCAACTTTGGGGGGTAATTCACAAGTTCGAAGGGGAGGGTTCCCCCAAGTTTGAGGGGGGTTCCCCAAGTTCGAGGGGGAGAATTCCATCAAGTTTGGGGGGGGTCCCCCAAGTTCGGGGGGTTCCCCAAGTTCGGGGGATCCCCCCAAGTTTGGGGGGTGGGGGGGTGCGTTGGGGGGGGTGTTCCCCCAAGTTTATGGGCGGGGCCAACATGTCTCCCCCCCCCTTTCCAGGCACAATGGCGCCGCCCCCGCGCCCCCTGCGCATCGTCGCCCTCCTCCTCTCCATCAGCCTCTTGGTCCAAAGCCGCCCCCAACCCACATCCCCACGCCCCCCCCCCGCAACCAGCGGACCCCCAACGCACCCCCCCCTCCCCACCCCCCAAAACCCACCCCACCGCCCCCCAACCCCACTCGAGCTTAACGAAGCGCTCGGCGCCCACGGGGACCCATAACGAGGTGTTGAAGGAGCTGGAAGAACTCGGGAGGCTCCGAGCTGAAGCCAAAAGGGACCGGCAACGTGACCGTGAACTTGAAAGGGACCGGGGGTGGCCAAGTTCAAGGCAGCTCCGGCAACAGCAGAGTTTGGAGCATCGGTTGTTGGAACGGCGTTACCAAGAGTTGGCCGAGAGCCGGCGACAAGCCGAAGCCGCTCGGAAAGCGGCGGTGGAAGAGGAACGCTTGGCGGATTTGGCGTCCGATCTATTGCTCCGGTATCTTCTACACGGGCCCGGTGTGGCGGTGGAGGAGGATAAGAGGTCGGAAGAGGAAGAGGAGGAGGAGGAAGAGGAGGAAGAAGCGCCCGGGGATGAGGAGGAAGAGCTGGAGGAAGGAGACGATGGGTTGGAAGGGTTCGATGGTGATGGGTTTGGTGATGGATTGGAGGGCAATGGGGGTTTGGAGGACAACGGGCGCTACGAGGTCAACAAGGGGTTCAAGGTCAACAAGGGGTTCAAGGTCAACAAGGGGTTCAAGGTCAACGATGGGTTTGAAGACAACGGGGGCTTGGAGGACAATGGGGGATTCAAGGTCAACAGAGGCTTCAAGGGCAACAGGGGCTTTGATGGCAACGAGGGGTTCAAGGTCAACAGGGGCTTCAAGGGCAACAAGGGCTTCAAGGGCAACGAGGGCTTGGAGGACAATGGGGGCTTGGAGGACAATGGGGGCTTCAAGGTCAACGATGGGTTTGAAGATGCCGGGTTCAAGGTCAACAGGGGCTTTGATGGCAACGGGGGCTTCAAGGTCAAGAGCTTCAAGGGCAATGAGGGCTTGGAGGACAATGGGGTCTTCAAGGTCAACGATGGGTTTGAAGGCAAGAGGGGCTTCAAGGTCAACAAGGGCTTTGATGGCAACGGGGGCTTCAAGGTCAACAGGGGCTTCAAGGTCAACGAGGGGTTTGAAGACAACGATGGGTTCAAGGTCAACAGGGGCTTTGATGGCAACGGGGGCTTCAGGGTCAACGATGGGTTCAAGGTCAACGATGGGTTCAAAGGCAACGATGGGTTCAAGGTCAATGATGGGTTCAAAGTCAATGATGGGTTCAAGGTCAACGATGGGTTCAAGGTCAACGATGACTTTGAGGGCAACGGTGGCTTAGAAGACAACGAGATCCTTCCAAGGGGCAACGAGATGTTCCCAAGGGGCAACGAGCTCCCGGGGGGGGACAACGAGATGCCGGGAGGATCCAATGAGATCCCGGGGGGGTCTAATGAAATCCCCGCCCCCCAAGACCCGGCCGAGGTCGATGACCTTGACCCTGGGACCATCGACCAATTGATTGAGCTGTCCAGTAAGCTCCACCTCCCGGCCGATGACGTCGTCGACATCATCCATGACGTCGAGCAGAAGCGCAAGATGGAGGCGACCGTGGGGGCCCCCCCCAAAACTCATCCGACCCCTCCCCCCCCGCCCTCATAACCGCCCTTCGCTCTTGTCCAATCAGCTACCGGGACGGACTTTCCTGCCCCGCCCCCAACGCCCCCCACCCCCACTACAGAATTATCTGGAAAGGGTTTGGGGGAGGGGACCCCCCCCGGGGGTTTCCGTGATGGGGGGGGGGGCACCCCCCAAAATCCCCCTCCCCCCGCCTGCTCGGATGTCCCCTCCCCCACCCTGTCCTGGGTCACACCAGTTGTCCTGTGGTTCCCAGTTTGGTCCTCCCAGTCCTCCCAGTTCCAGTTGTAGAGTCCTCCCAGTTTCGTGCCCTTCACCCCCTTTTCAGCTCTAGAGCCCCCCCAGTTCCAGCTCCAGTGCCTCCCAGTTCCCTCCCAGTTCCTCCCAGTTCCTCCCCCAGTCTCATCATGTTCCCACTTCTTCCCTAGAGACCCCCCAGTCCCTCCCAGTCTCAGCTCCAGGCTCCCAGTTCCATCCCAGTTCATCCCAGTTCCAAATCCAGTTCCTCCCAGTTCCCTCCCAGTTCCCCCAGTCCCTCCCAGTCCCACCCCAGTCCATCCCAGTTCATCCCAGTCCCTCCCAGTTCCCCCAGTCCCTCCCAGTCCCATCCCAGCCCATCCCAGTTCTCCCAGTTCCAGCTCCAGTTCCTCCCAGTTCATCCCAGTTCATCCCAGTCCATCCCAGTCCCGCCTAGTTCTCCCAGTCCCATCCCAGTCCCTCCCAGTCCCCCTAGTCCCTCCCACTCCCTCCCAGTGCCTCCCAGTCCATCCCAGTCCCTCCCAGTTCCATCCCAGTTCTCCCAGTTCCAGTCCCTCCCAGTTCCCCCAGTCCCAGCTCCAGTTCCCTCCCAGTCCCCCCAGTTCCCTCCCAGTCCCATCCCAGTCCCCCCTAGTCCCATCCCAGCTCTCCCAGTTCCAGCTCCAGTCCCTCCCAGTTCTCCCAGTCCCCTCCCAGTCTCTCCCAGTCTCATCCCAATTCCCCCAGTCCCAGCTCCAGTCCCTCCCAGTTCCCTCCCAGTCTCATTCCAGTTCCCCCAGTCCCAGCTCCAGTCCCTCCCAGTTCACTCCCAGTTCTCCCAGTCCCTTCCAGTCCTATCCCAGTTCTCCCAGTTCCAGCTCCAGTCCTTCCCAGTTCCTCCCAGTCCCTCCCAGTATATCCCACTCCCTCCCAGTGGCCTCCAGTCCATCCCAGTTCCCCCCAGTCCAAGTCCCATCCCAGTCCCTCCCAGTATATCCCAGTCCCTCCCAGTTCCACCTCCAGTCCCTCCCAGTTCCCCTAATTCCAGCTCCAGTCCTTCCCAGCTCCTCCCAGTCCCTCCCAGTTCTCCCAGTTCCAGCTCCAGTCCTTCCCAGTTCTCCCAGTCCCTCCCAGTTCCCCCAGTCCCTCCCAGTATATCCCAGTCCCCTCCCAGTCCCTCCCAGTATATCCCAGTCCAATCCCAGTCCCTCCCAGTCCCTCCCAGTTCCCTCCCAGTCCCATCCCAGTCCCTCCCAGTATATCCCAGTCCCATCCCAGTCCCTCCCAGTCCCCCTCAGTCCCACCCCAGTCCCTCCCAGTCCATCCCAGTCCCTCCCAGTATATCCCAGTCCCCCCCAGTTCCCTCCCAGTTCCCTCCCAGTATATCTCAGTCCCTCTCAGTATATCCCAGTCCCCCCCAGTCCCTCCCAATCCCAACCCAGTTCCTCCCAGTATATCCCAGTCCCTCCCAGTCCCCCCCCCCCACCGGGGGGGGGGGTGGGGGATGTAAATACTCCCCAATCACTAATTTTGCTAACGAATAAAAGCGACTATTTTAGTACGAGTTACCCTCATTATTATTGGGGGGGGGGGCCCCCCAAACCCCCCCCATAAGACCCCAGTGACCCCCCCAGGGGCAAAATACCCCCCCCAGGGGCAATTCCCCCCCCCAAGGGGGTAAATCCCCCCCCAAGGGGTAAATCCCCCCCCCAAAAAGCACCAAGTACAGGCTGAGACTCCACAGGCTTTATTTCAAAATGGGGGGGGGGCACATGGTCCCATAATGGGGGGGGGGGGGCACAAAAATGGGGGGACACCCCCAAAACTCACCCCCCCCCCCCCAAATGCTTCATTTGGGAAGGGGGGGGCACCCACTTTTACACCCCCCCCTCCCCAAAATGGGGGGACAATGATGTCCCAAACTCATGGGGGGGGGGGCACAGGGACACTATGGAGTGCCCCCTCCCCCCCCTCAAAATTGGGGACCCCTCCCCATATATGTATATCTATATATTTACAGTTTGGGGGGGGGGGGGGTGTTGTGCCCCCCCCACGTTGTCTCCAGGGTGCGATTGGTCCTGTGTGGTGGGGGGGGGACCCTTTAAAGTGGGGGTGTCATGGGGTCCCCCCCCCCCAAATTATGAGGGGAGGGGCTACGCCAGCCCCATTTCCTCCAGGACGCTGCGGGGGGGATTCGTCCTCCTGGGGGGGGGGAAAGAGGGGTTGGGGGGGGTACAATGGGGGGACCCCCCCCCCAAATAAAAGGGGGTACAAGGGGGAGACCCCCCCAATAAATGGGGGACACCTGGAGGGGTATAAAGGGACCCCCCCAATAAAAGGGGGGTACAAAGGGGTGACCCCCCCAATAAATGGGGGACACCTGAGGGGGTATAAAGGGACCCCCCCCCAAATAAAAGGGGGGTACAAAGGGGTGACCCCCCCCCAATAAATGGGGGACACCTGGGGGGGTATAAAGGGACCTCAACTCAAATAAAAGGGGGGTAAAAAGGGGAGACGCCCCCAATAAATGGGGGACACCTGGGGGGGTATAAAGGGACCCCCCCCCCCAATAAAAGGGGGGTACAAAGGGGCGACCCCCATAATAAGAGGGGGACCCTTGGAGGGGTATAAAGGGACCCCCCAATAAAAGGGGGGTACAAAGGGGTGACCCCCCCAATAAATGGGGGACACCTGAGGGGGTATAAAGGGACCCCCCCCAAATAAAAGGGGGGTACAAAGGGGTGACCCCCCCCCAATAAATGGGGGACACCTGGGGGGGTATAAAGGGACCTCAACTCAAATAAAAGGGGGGTAAAAAGGGGAGACGCCCCCAATAAATGGGGGACACCTGGGGGGGTATAAAGGGACCCCCCCCCCAATAAAAGGGGGGTACAAAGGGGCGACCCCCATAATAAGAGGGGGACCCTTGGAGGGGTATAAAGGGACCCCCCAATAAAAGGGGGGTACTAAGGGGAGACCCCCCCAATAAATGGGGGACACCTGTGGGGGGTATAAAGGGGACCCCCCCAATAAAATGGGGGTACAAAGGGGAGACCCCCCCCAATAAATGGGAGATACCTGGTGGGGTATAAAGGGACCCCCCCCAAATAAAAGGGGGGTAACAAAGGGGTGACCCCCCCAAAATAGGGGAGGTGGGGGTATAAAGTGGGGACCCCCCCCACCCCCCCAAAATAAGAAGGGGGGGGTCACTTGGGGGGGACATTGGGAGGGGGGGGGTTATTTGGGGGGGTCAGAGTTTCATGGTGGGGGGTACAAGGGCCCCATGGGGGGCTTTGGGGGGGTCCCTGGACACTATGGGGAGGCTATAGGAGGTTTTGGGGACCCCCAGGACCCTATGGGGGTCTATAGGGGACTTTGGGAGACATTTGTCCCCATTGGGGTCATGAGGAGCCCATAGGGGACACCAGGACCTCATGGCTGATCTATAGGGGTAGGAGGGATCTATAGGGGATTTTGGGGGTCCCTGGACTCTATGGGGGGTTATAGGGTGTTCTGGGGACCCCAGGACCCTATGAGGCTAAGGACCCTATTGGGGGGGTCTATAGGGGACTTTGGGAGACATTTGTCCCCATTGGGGTCATGAGGAGCCCATGGGGGACACCAAGACCTCATGGGTGATCTATAGGGGTACGAGGGGTCCATAGGGGATTTTGGGGGTCCCTGGACTCTATGGGGGGTTATAGGGTGTTCTGGGGACCCCAGGACCCTATGGGGGTCTATAGGGGACTTTGGGAGACATTTGTCCCCATTGGGGACATGAGGAGCCCATGGGGGACACCAAGACCTCATGGGTGATCTATAGGGGTACGAGGGGTCCATAGGGGATTTTGGGGGTCCCTGGACTCTATGGGGGGTTATAGGGTGTTCTGGGGACCCCAGGACCCTATGGGGGTCTATAGGGGACTTTGGGAGACATTTGTCCCCATTGGGGATATGAGGAGACCATGGGGGACACCAGGACCTCATGGGTGATCTATAGGGGTACGAGGGGTCCATAGGGGATTTTGGGGGTCCCTGGACCCTATGGGGGGTTATAGGGTGTTCTTGGGACCCCAGGACCCTATGGGGGGTCTATAGGGGACTTTGGGAGATGTTTGCCCCCATTGGGGTCATGAGGAGCCCATGGGGGACACCAGGACCTCATGGGTGATCTATAGGGTTACGAGGAGTCCATAGGGGATTTTGGGGGTCCCTGGACCCTATGGGGGGTTATAGGGTGTTCTTGGGACCCCAGGACCCTATGGGGGGTCTATAGGGGACTTTGGGAGACATTTGTCCCCATTGGGGACATGAGGAGCCCATGGGGGACACCAGGAACTCATGGGTGATCTATAGGGGTACGAGGGGTCCATAGGGGATTTTGGGGGTCCCTGGACTCTATGGGGGGTTATAGGGTGTTCTGGGGACCCCAGGACCCTATGGGGCTAAGGACCCTATGGGGAGGTCTATAGAGGACTTTGGGAGATCTTTGTCCCCATTGGGGTCATGAGGAGCCCATGGGAGACACCAGGACCTCATGGGTGATCTATAGGGGTACGAGGGCTCCATAGGGGGTTTTGGGGGGTGGGTTTGAGACATCCTATGGAGTCTATAGGGGGTCCCTCACCTCCTGCAGCAGGTCCGCCTGCTCGATGGCCTTGAGGACGCTCTTTTTGGAGGTGTCCTGGATCTCGCCCCCCATGACGAACTCGTCCAGGATGAAATAGGCCTTCTCGAAGTTGAAGATGATGTCCAGCTCGCATACCTGCCCAACATATAGAATCCTGACATTATTCGGGCGGGGAAAAGACCTCCAAGATCATCCAGTCCAACCTCATACTCATAGGATGGAGTTGGGGTGTCCCCATGGCCATTGGATGGAGTTGAGGGTCCTCAAGACCATGGGATGGACCTGGTGGTGGCCTTGAGGGTCCTCATGACCATGGGATGGACATGAGGGTCCTCAAGACCATGGGATGGACCTGGTGGTGGCCTTGAGGGTCCTCATGACTATGGGATAGAGTTGGGGTGTCCCCATGGCCATTGGATGGACCTGGTGGTGGCCTTGAGGGTCCCCATGGCCATGAGATGGAGCTGAGGGTCCTCAAGACCATGGGATGGACCTGCTGGTGGCCTTGAGGGTCCTCATGACCATGGGATGGACATGAGGGTCCTCATGACCATGGGATGGACCTGGTGGTGGCCTTGAGGGTCCTCATGACCATGGGATGGAGTTGGGGTGTCCCCATGGCCATTGGATGGAGTTGAGGGTCCTCAAGACCATGGGATGGACCTGGTGGTGGCCTTGAGGGTCCTCATGACCAAGGGATGGACCTGGTGGTGGCCGCATGACCATGGGATGGACCTGGTGGTGGCCTTGAGGGTCCTCATGACCATGGGATGGAGGTGGAGTAGCTCCATGACCATGGGATGGACCTGGTGGTGGGCTCATGGCCGTTGGATGGAGCTGAGGGTCCTCAAGACCATGGGATGGACCTCGTGGTGGCCTTGAGGGTCCTCATGACCATGGAATGGAGGTGAAGTGGCTCCATGACCATGGGATGGACATGGTGGTGGCCCTGGGGTGTTCCTGGTGGCCCTTGGATGCTCCTAATGGCCATTGGGTGGCCCTATGATGTCCCCATTGACCCTATGGTGTCCCCTCACCCTCGTGTCACCCCCAGGATGTCCCCAAGCCCCTGGGGACACACTCACACTACCCAAGTACTCATCGAGCAGCTCAACATAGTGGTGGCCATTGGGTGGATCTGATGGCCATTGGATGTTCCTAATGGCCATTGGGTGGCCCTACGATGTCCCCATTGACCCTATGGTGTCCCCTCACCCCCGTGTCACCCCCAGGATGTCTCCAAGCCCCTTGGGGACACACTCACACTACCCAAGTACTCGTCGAGCAGCTCAACATAGTGGTGAACATTGGATGCTCCTGATGGCCACTGGATGCTCCTGATGGCCACTGGATGCTCCTGGTGGCCACTGGATGCTCCTGATGGCCATTGGGTGGTCCTGGGATGTCCCCATTGACCCTATGGTGTCCCCTCACCCTCGTGTCACCCCCAGGATGTCCCCAAGCCCCTGGGGACACACTCACACTACCCAACTACTCATCGAGCAGCTCAACATAATGGTGGCCATTGGGTACTCCTGATGGCCATTGGATGCTCCTGGTGGCCACTGGATGCTCCTGGTGGCCATTAGCTGGCCCTGGGATGTCCCCATTGACCCTATGGTGTCCCCTCACCGTCATGTCACCCCCAGGATGTCCCCAAGCCCTTGGGGACACACTCACACTACCCAAGTACTCATCGAGAAGCTCAACATAGTGGTGGCCATTGGGTCCTCCTGATGGCCACTGGATGCTCCTGGTGGCCATTGGATGCTCCTGATGGCCATTGGGTGGCCCTACGATGTCCCCCATTGACCCTGTGATGACCCCACGGTGTCCTCTGACCCCCAGGATGTCCCCAAGCCCTTGGGGACACACTCACACTACCCAAGTACCCATCGAGCAGCTCAACATAGTGGTGACGATTGGATGCTCCTGATGGCCATCGGATGCTCCTGGTGGCCATTGGATGCTCCTAATGGCCATTGGGTGTCCCTACGATGTCCCCATTGACCCTATGGTGTCCCCTGACCCCCGTGTCACCCCCAGGATGTCCCCAAGCCCCTGGGGACACACTCACGCTGCCCAAGTACTCATCGAGCAGCTCAATATAGTGGTGGCCATTGGGTGCTCCTGATGGCCATTGGATGCTCCTGGTGGCCATTGGATGCTCCTAATGGCCATTGGGTGGCCCTACGATGTCCCCATTGACCCTATGGTGTCCCCTCACCCCCGTGTCACCCCCAGGGTGTCCCCAAGCCCCTGGGAACACACTCACGCTACCCAAGTACTCATCGAGCAGCTCAACATAGTGGTGACCATTGGATGCTCTTGGTGGCCACTGAGTGCTCCTAATGGCCATTGGATGCTCCTGGTGGCCACTGGATGCTCCTAATGGCCATTGGGTGGCCCTACGATGTCCCCATTGACCCTATGGTGTCCCCTCACCCCCGTGTCACCCCCAGGATGTCCCCAAGCCCTTGGGGACACACTCACATTACCCAAGTACTCATCGAGCAGCTCAACATAGTGGTGGCCATTGGGTGGATGTGATGGCCATCGGATGCTCCTGGTGGCCATTGGATGCTCCTGATGGACATTGGGTGGCCCTAGGATGTCCCCATTGACCCTGTGATGACCTCACGGTGTCCTCTGACCCCCAGGATGTCCCCAAGCCCCTGGGGACACACTCAGGCTGCCCAAGTACTCATCGAGCAGCTCAACATAGTGGTGGCCATTGGATGCTCCTGATGGCCATTGGATGCTCCTGGTGGCCATTGGATGCTCCTAATGGCCATTGGGTGTCCCTACGATGTCCCCATTGACCCTATGGTGTCCCCTCACCCCCGTGTCACCCCCAGGATGTCCCCAAGCCCCTGGGGACACACTCACGCTGCCCAAGTACTCATCGAGCAGCTCAACATAGTGGTGACCATTGGATGCTCCTGATGGCCATTGGATGCTCCTAATGGCCACTGGGTGGTCCTACGATGTCCCCATTGACCCTATGGTGTCTCCTCACCCCGATGTCACCCCCAGGATGTCCCCAAGCCCCTGGGGACACACTCACGCTGCCGAAATACTTGTCGAGGAGCTCGACGTAGCGGTGGATCAGCTCCAGCGTGATGAGCTCGTTGTCCTGGCCCTCGATGGCGCAGCAGAAGTACAGGCTGGCGTACCTGGGGGACACGGTGACAAAGGGACACTTGGGGACACCCCAAAACCCACCCCAGATGTAGAACTTGGGGGGGGACAGTGACACTTGGGGACATTCCAAAAAGACACCCCAAAAGGAGGACCTGAGGGAGGTGACAATGACAAAGTGACACTTGGGGACACCCCAAAACCCAACCTAGATATTGAACTTGGGGGGTGACAGTGACACTTGGGGACACCCCAAGGGGTTTTGGGGTTCCCAAGCCCCTATTGGGGGGGGTCTATAAGGACCCATAGGGGTTCTGGGGGGTCCCAGGACCCTATTGGGGAGTATATAAGGACCCATAGGGGAGTTTGGGGGAGCCTATAGAGACCCATAGGGGGTTTTAGGGGTCACAGGGGGGTCTATAGGGGCCCACAGAGGGTTTTGAGGGGTCCCAAGCAACTATGGGGGGGGTCTATAGGGGTTTTTGAGGGGTCCCAAGCAGCTATGGGGGGTCTATAGGGGTCCCAAGTAACTACTAGGGGGTCAATAGCGGTCAATGAGGGGTTTTTAGGGGTCCCAAGCAACTATGGGGGGGTCAATAGCGGTCAATGGGGGGTTTTTAGGGGTCCCAAGTAACTATTGGGGGGTCAATAGGGGGTTTTTAGGGGTCCCAAGCAACTATGGGGGGGTCAATAGGGGGTTTTTAGGGGTCCCAAGCAACTATGGGGGGGGTCTATAGGGGTCCCAAGTAACTATTGGGGGGTCAATAGCGGTCAATGGGGGGTTTTTAGGGGTCCCAAGCAACTATGGGGGGGTCAATAGGGGGTTTTTAGGGGTCCCAAGCAACTATGGGGGGGTCAATAAGGGTCCCAAGTAACTATTGGGGGGTCAATAGGGGTCAATGGGGGGTTTTTAGGGGTCCCAAGCAACTATGGGGGGGTCAATAGGGGGTTTTTAGGGGTCCCAAGCAACTATGGGGGGGTCAATAAGGGTCCCAAGTAACTATTGGGGGGTCAATAGGGGTCAATGGGGGGTTTTTAGGGGTCCCAAGCAACTATGGGGGGGTCAATAAGGGTCCCAAGTAACTATTGGGGGGTCAATAGGGGTCAATGGGGGGTTTTTAGGGGTCCAAAGCAACTAGGGGGGGATCAATAAGGGTCCCAAGTAACTATGGGGGATCTATAAGGGGTTTTGAGGGGTCCCAAGGAACTATAGGGGGGGTCAATAGGGGTCTATAGGGGGTTTATTAGGGTCCCAAGCAACTATGGGGGGGTCAATAGGAGTCCCAAGTAACTATGTGGGGGTCTATAGGGGTCCCAAGTAACTATTGGGGGGTCAATAGGGGTCAATGGGGGGTTTTTAGGGGTCCCAAGCAACTATGGGGGGGTCAATAGGGGGTTTTTAGGGGTCTCAAGCAACTATGGGGGGGTCAATAAGGGTCCCAAGTAACTATTGGGGGGTCAATAGGGGTCAATGGGGGGTTTTTAGGGGTCCGAAGCAACTATGGGGGGGGGTCAATAGGGGTCCCAAGTAACTATGGGGGATCTATAAGGGGTTTTGAGGGGTCCCAAGGAACTATAGGGGGGGTCAATAGGGGTCAATGGGGGGTTTTTAGGGGTCCCAAGCAACTATGGGGGGGTCAATAAGGGTCCTAAGTAACTATTGGGGGGTCAATAGGGGTCAATGGGGGGTTTTTAGGGGTCCAAAGCAACTATGGGGGGATCAACAAGGGTCCCAAGTAACTAGGGGGGATCTATAAGGGGTTTTGAGGGGTCCCAAGGAACTATAGGGGGAGTCAATAGGGGTCTATAGGGGGTTTTTTAGGGGACCCAAGCAACTATGGGGGGGTCAATAGGAGTCCCAAGCAACTATGGGGGGGTCTATAGGGGTCCCAAGTAACTATTGGGGGGTCAATAGGGGTCAATGGGGGGTTTTTAGGGGTCCCAAGCAACTATGGGGGGGTCAATAGGGGGTTTTTAGGGGTCTCAAGCAACTATTGGGGGGTCAATAGGGGTCTATAAGGGGTTTTTAGGGGTCTGAAGCAACTATGGGGGGGTCAATAGGGGTTTATTTGGGGTCAGTTACCTCCCAGAGACAAACCCAACCCTTAACCCCCCCCATAACACATAATGGTATCACCCTCCTCCCCCATATAACCCCATATAACCCCATTTAACGTGTCTCTGAGGGGTGCGGTGGCCTCGGGGACATCATGGGGACACCTTGGGGTCATTTTTGGGGGGGTCGAGTACCTTTTATAGACGACTTTGAGGTCCCTCCACTCCAAAAAACTGCACATTTTGGGTTTTCGGGCTAAAACCACCTGCATGAGCTCCCGAACCATCTTCTTCTTGTCCTTATCGGGGGTGGCCAGGTACCATTTTTGGAGGCGCAGCTTCCCCTGGCGGCTGAACAGCAGCATGAAGCGCATCTGGGGGGGGACACGGGGGGGGACACGGTCAGTGGGGGGACACACGGGGTCAAGGGGACACGGGGAGGGGGACACGGGTGGCGCTTTTGGGGCTGGAGGTTCCTATAATGCAGAACAGCAGCTGGAAGCACATCTGGGGGGGAATGGGGTAAATGGGGGGATATGGGGGGGACACGGGGTCAATGGGGGGGACACAGGGTCAGTGGGGGGGACAGGGGACATGGGGAGGGGGACACGGGTGGCGCTTTTGGGGCTAGTGGTTCCCATGATGCAGAACAGCAGCTGGAAGCACATCTGGGGGGGAATGGGGTAAATGGGGGGCTATGGGGGGGGACAGGGGGTTAGTGGGGGGGACACAGGGTCAATGGGGGGGGGGGGGACATGGTCAGTGGGGGGACAGGGGACATGGGGAGGGGGACACGGGTGGCACTTTGGGGGCTGGAGGTTGCCATGATGCAGAACAGCAGCTGGAAGCACATCTGGGAGGGAATGGGGTAAATGGGGGGCTATGGGGGGGACACAGGGTCAATGGGGGGGACACAGGGTCAATAGGGGGACAGGGGACACAGGGAGGGGGACACAGGGTCAGTGGGGGGACACACGGGGTCAAGGGGACACGGGGAGGGGGACACGGGTGGCACTTTTGGGGCTGGAGGTTGCCATGATGCAGAACAGCAGCTGGAAG
>NW_027660011.1:0-20436 GCF_963082525.1 Nesoenas mayeri
TGGACCCCAAATTAACCCTGGACCCCCCCCCAAATCCTGCAACCCCTTCCCCCCCCCAAAATCTCACCCCCCCAAACCACAGGGACCCCCAAAACCCCCGGGACCCCCCCAAAACCCCCAGGCCTCCCCCAAATCCCGCCCCCTCCCCAACCACAGGGACTCCCCAAACCCCCCCAGGCCCCCCAAATCCCACCCCCCCCCCCCGAGCCCCAGGGACCCCCCCAAAACCCCCCCGGCCCCCCCCAAATCCCGCCCTCCCCCCCCCAACCACAGAGCCCCCCCAAAACCTCCAGTGTCCCCCCCAAATCCCCCCAGGGCCCCCCTAAATCCCCCCCCCCCCCGAACCCCAGGGACCCCCCAAAACCCCCCCAGGGCCCCCCCAAATCCCCCCCCCCCAAACCACAGGGACCCCCAAAACCCCCCCAGCCGCCCCCCCCCAAACCACAGGGACCCCCAAAACCCCCCACCCTCCCCCAAACTCCAGGGACCCCCCAAAACCCCCCCAGGGCCCCCCCAAATCCCGCCCCCCCCCCCACCAAAGGCCTCCACGCAGCCCCGCAGCAGCTCGTCCAATGTGGGGGCGCCATCCAGGTCCAGGGTGCAGCTCATGGGGACCCCGAAACTGGGGGGACACCCCCAAACTGGGGGGGGGGACTCCGGAATTAGGGGGGCACCCCCAAAATTGGGGGGGACACCCTGAAATTGGGGGGAGACCCCGAAATTAGGGGAGACCCTGAAATTGGGGGGGGCACCCCGAAATTGGGGGAGACCCTGAAATGGGGAAGGAGACACCAAATTGGGGGGGGACACCCCGAAATTGGGGGGGACACCCTGAAATTGGGGGGAGACCCTGAAATTGGGGGGGACACCTCGAAATTGGGGCGACAACCTGAAACTGGGGGAGGGACTCCAGAATTAGGGGGGCACTCCTAAAATTGGGGGGGGACACCCTGAAATTGGGGGAGACCCTGAAATTGGGGGGGACACCCTGAAATTGTGAGGGAGACACCAAATCACGGGGGAACCCCAAAATTGGGGGGAACACCCCAAAACAGAGGGGGGAATTTGGGGGGGCCTGAAGGTCCCAGCTTGGGGGTTCGGGGGGGGGGTCCCAATTTGGGGGTCCCCGGACTTGGGGTGTCCCAGTTTGGGGGTCCCAGGGGTCCCAGTTTGGGGGTTCGGGGGGGGGGAGGGGGTGTCCCAATTTGGGGGTCCCCGTACTTGGGGTGTCCAAGTTTGGGGGTCCCAGTTTGGGGGTTCAGGGGGGTCCCAATTTTAGGGTCCCTGGGGGTGGGGGGGGGGAGTCCCAGCTTGGGGGTCCCAGGGGTCCCAATTTGGGGGTTCGGGGGGTCCCCGTTTGGGGGTCCCGATTGGAGGGTCCCTGGTCTTGGGGGGAACCCAGTTTTGGGGTCCCGGGGGGTCCCAGTTTGGGGGGTTCGGGGGGGTCCATTGGCCTGGGGGGGTGGGGGAGGTGGGTCCCCAATTTTCCCCCCCCCACTCTTGCACAAGTGTCACACGCCCCACCCCCCGCACCCCCAAACCGCCCCCCCCCCGGGCCTGTGCACCCCGATAACGCTCCACTTCCTGCCCCCCCCGTTCCTGTCACTGGGGTGGGGGGGGAACTGGGGGGACTGGGATGGGGGTGCAGGAGGAACTGGGAGCAACTGGGATGGGGGACCCAGAGGTACTGGGAGCAACTGGGAGCAACTGGGTTGGGGGTAACCCGGGGTACTGGGAGCAACTGGGAGCACTGGGATGGGATACACAGGGGAACTGGGAGCACTGGGATTGGGGACGCAGGGGAACTGGGAGCAACTGGGAGCAACTGGGAGCACTGGGATGGGGACCCAGAGGAACTGGGAGCAACTGGGATTGGGGTAACCCGGGTTACTGGGAGCAACTGGGATGTGGGACCCGGGGTACTGGGAGCAACTGGGAGCAACTGGGAGCAACTGGGAGCACTGGGATGGGGGTAACCCGGGTTACTGGGAGCAACTGGGATGTGGGACCCAGGGGAACTGGGAGCAACTGGGATTGAGGTGCAGAAGGAACTGGGAGCACTGGGATCGGGGTAACCCGGGGTACTGGGAGCAACTGGGAGCACTGGGATGGGGACCCAAGGGAACTGGGAGCAACTGGGATGTGGGACCCAGGGGAACTGGGAGCAACTGGGAGCAACTGGGTTGGGGGTAACCCGGGTTACTGGGAGCAACTGGGAGCACTGGGATGGGGGTACTGGGAGCACTGGGATGGGATACACAGGGGAACTGGGAGCAACTGGGAGCAACTGGGAGCAACTGGGAGCACTGGGATGGGGACCCAGAGGAACTGGGAGCACTGGGATGGGGGACCCCGGGTTACTGGGAGCAACTGGGATTGGGGACCCAGAGGTACTGGGAGCAACTGGGAGCACTGGGATGGGGGACCCCGGGTTACTGGGAGCAACTGAGACGCGACTCTGGGGACACCCCGGGGGGTCCCGCCCGCACCCCCCCCCGCTCACTCCGACCCCCCCCCCCCAACCCTCCCGAACGCCTGGGTCCCTCCCGGACGCCTGGGTCCCCACCTGCTCCAGCGGTTGCGGCAGCGACAGGAGGACACGGGAGGAGGGGACACGGGGGGGGGGACACAGGGGGGGAGGGCACGGGGGGGGGAGGACACGGGGGTGGGTGGGGCCGGGGGGGGGAAGTGGTTTGTGGTTCAACAGAAACTCTTGGGTCCCCTCCCCGGACGCCTGGGTCCCTTCTCCGGACGCCTGGGTCCACTTGGGCGGGGGGGGGCCCCGGACGTCCGGACCCCCCCCCCGCCCTTCCCCATGTAACCACCCAGGGGACCCAGGCGTCCGGGACTCCCAGCTGCCCCCCCCGCCCCCCAAGGGCCAAGTTTTGGGGACCCCCCCCCAACCCCTAAAGGGGACCCAGGCGTCCGGGCCCCCCCAGCTGCCCCCCCCCACTCCCCAAGGGCACAGTTTTGGGGACACTCCCCCCCCCCTCCGCCCCCCAACCCCTAAAGGGGACCCAGGCGTCCGGGGGACCCAGGCGTCCGAGCGCAGCTGAGCCGCATTCGCGGCTAATTAGCGCTCATTAGCGGCAGCTGCTAATGAGGGTCACGCGGACCCACCCAGTTCTGACACCTGGGGAGGGGTGGGGCCCGAATGCCTGGGTCCCCTCCTGCCCCACCCACCCCCCTCCCATTGACTCCCAAAGGGACCCAGGCGTCCGGGACAAGAAAACCCCCAATTTCCTCCATTTATTTTATTGTATTATTCCCTTCTGGGGGGTTTTTTTTGGGGGGGGGGGGGTCACCCCCAAATCCCGAGTCCCCCCCCCCCGACTGGGGTGTGCGCGTGCGAGCGGGGGAGGGGCAGTGGGTGCTGGAGGGGGGGGGGAGGGGCTGGGTGCTCAGCCCCCCCTCCCCCACCCTCCGATTTGGCACTGATTGGGGGGGGGGGAGGGGTCGGGGTCGGGAGGGTTCGCAGCACCCATGGGTGCTCTGGGGGTGGGAGGTGGCACTGGGGGTGTCCCAGCACCCATAGGTGCTATTTGGAGTGGTACTGAGGTGTCCCAGCACCCATGGGTGCTCTGGGGCTGGGGGGGGTGGCACTGGGGTGTCACAGCACCCATGGGTGCTCTTGGGAATGAGGGGGTGGCACTGGGTTGTCTTCAGCACCCATGGGTGCTCTGGGGCTGGGGGGCGGCACTGGTGTGTCCCAGCACCCATGGGTGCTCTGGGGGTGGCACTGGGGTGTCCCAACACCCATGGGTGCTATTTGGAGTGGTACTGAGGTGTCCCAGTACCCATGGGTGCTCTGAGGCTGGGGGGGGTGGCACTGGAGGTGTCTTCAGCACCCATGGGTGCTCTTGGGAATGGGGGGGTGGCACTGGGGTGTCCCAGCACCCATGGGTGCTCTGGGGGTGGCACTGGGGTGTCCCAGCACCCATGGGTGCTCTGAGGGTGGGGGGGTGGCACTGGGGTGTCCCAGCACCCATGGGTGCTCTTGGGGGGTGTCCCAGCACCCATGGGTGCTCACAAGGCGGGTGACACGACGACGACGCTGCAGAAGCTGAGGGTGCCCCCTCCCCCATCCTGGGGGGGGGGGGAGGTTTCCCCACAGGCGGGGAGGGGGCACCCATGGGTGGGTGGGGGTTCCCACGGGTGGGGGGCACCCATGGGTGGGCTCAGGGCGCCTTGGGCCCCCAAAGCGCCACCTGCAGGTGCTTGACGTGCGTGGGCCACGAGGGCGCCAGCTGGAAGAACCTGATGTCGTCCCACGGGGACCCGTCCACCCACACTGCGGACAGACGGACGGACAGCGCCCGTGGGTGACACCACAGCACCCATGGGACCCCAAAACCACCCACACTGCGGACAGACGGACGGACAGCGCCCGTGGGTGACACAGCACCCATGGGACCCCCGACACCCCATCCACCCACCCATGGGACCCCAAAACCACCCACACTGCGGACAGACGGACGGACAGCACCCATGGGTGACACAGCACCCATGGGACCCCCAAAACCACCCACACTGCGGACAGACGGACGGACAGCGCCCGTGGGTGACACAGCACCCATGGGACCCCCGACACCCCATCCACCCACCCATGGGACCCCAAAACCACCCACACTGCGGACAGACGGACGGACAGCACCCATGGGTGACACAGCACCCATGGGACCCCAAAACCACCCACACTGCGGACAGACGGACGGACAGCGCCCATGGGTGACACAGCACCCGTGGGTGACACAGCACCCATGGGACCCCTGACACCCCATCCACCCACCCATGGGACCCCAAAACCACCCACACTGCAGACAGACGGACGGACAGCACCCATGGGACCCCCAGCACCCACAGGAGCCCCTTAACCCCCCGCCCCCCACATTTCCTCCACCCATAGGACCCCCAATGGTTGCCCCCACCCATGGGTGCCCCCCACCCCACCCCCTCATCCACCCCAGCACCCATGAGACCCACAGGAGCCCCTTAATCCCCCGCCCCCAATTCCCCCCACCCATAGGACCCCCAATGGGTGCCCCCACCCTTGGGTGCCCCCCACCCCATCCACCCCAGCACCCATGAGACCTCCAGGAGCCCCTTAACTGCCCATCCCCCCCATTTCCCCCACCCATAGGACCCCCAATGGGTGCCCCCACCCTTGGGTGCCCCCCACCCATGGGTGCCCCACGCACCGCGCAGGGGGGGCTGCCGGGGGGCGCAGATCAGCCGGGTCACCCCCTCCACCACCAGGCTCTTGGTGTCGGGCTCCCGTGGGCGCTTGAACAGGGTGGGCACTGCCCCCCCCACAGCACCCATGGGTGGGGGGCACCCATGGGTGGGGGGATCACACACACACACAAGGCAAGGGGCACCCATGGGGGGTTGATGGGGAAGGGGAGGGGGTGTCAACCTCCACCCATGGGTGCCCCCCATCCCCCACCCACAGGTGCCCCCATGCACCCCCACCCATGGGTGTCCCCATTCCCACCCATAGGTGTCCCCCCATCCCCAAACCCATAGGTGCCCCCATGCACCCCCATAGATGCCCCCTACTCACCCCCCCACCCATAGGTGCCCCCTTGCACCCTCCCCCACCCACAGGTGCCTCTCCATCCCCCCACCCATGGGTGCCGCCATTCACCCCCCATAGATGCCCCTACTCATCCCCCCTCCATAGGTGCCCCCATACACCCTCCCATAGATGCCCCCCATTCACCCCCCACCCATGGGTGCCCCCCTATCCCCCCACCCATAGGTGCCCCCATGCACCCCTACCCATAGGTGCCCCCATCCCCCCCATAGGTGCCCCCATTCACCCCCCCACCCATGGATGCCCCCTACTCACCCCCCACCCATGGGTGCCCCCATTGAGCCCCATAGATGCCCCCCATTCACCCCCCCCCACCCATAGGTGCCCCCATACACCCTCCCATAGGTGCTCCCCCGATTCCCCCCCCACCCATGGGTGCTCCCTCCCCCCCCATCATGGGTGCCCCCCCCTCACCCTTCTTGTTCTTCTCGCGGGTCACCAAGGTCAAGGTGAGGGTGGGGGCGGGGGGGGCGGGGCCGTCGCCGGGGGGGGGCGGGCGGGTGACGTGCAGGGAGCGGAAGGTGCCCCTCAGGGTGCTCTTGGCCCCCCCCTCGCGCCGCTCCCCCCCCTCGCGCCGCCGCTCCGCAGCACCCATGGGTGCCCCCCCCCAGTAATCCACCTGCAGCGCCAGCGCGTCCCCCGGGGACCTGCAGGGGGCGCACACATCGGGGGGAAATGAGGGACCCAGGCGTCCGGGTGACCCCATTGACCCCCCCCCCCCCAGCACCCATGGGTGTCCGCTCCAAAGGGACCCAGGGGTCTGGGTGACCCCATTGACCCCCCCTCCCCCAGCACCCATGGGTGCCCTCTTCAAAAGGACCCAGGCGTCCGGGTGACCCCCTGATCCCATTGACACCCCCCTTAGCACCTATGGGTGCCACCTCCAAGTGATTGACCCCCTGTTCCCACCCTCCCCAGCACCCATGGGTGCCCCCTCCAAAAGGACCCAGGCGTCCGGGTGACCCCCTGTCTCCCCCACCCAGCACCCATGGGTGCCACCACCAAAGGGACCCAGACGTCCGGGTGACCCCCTGACCCCATTGACCCTCTCCCCCCCAGCACCCATGGGTGTCCCCCAGGTCCCTCCCATTCCGGGTGCCCCCCAGCACCCATTGGTGCCCCCTCACCCCTGGGTGCTGGTGCCGCCCATGGAGGGGGATGCGGGGGGGGGTGGTGGCTTCGCGGGGTCCCCCTGTCACCCCCCCCCCGGGTGGGGGGGAGGGGGACGGGACGAGCAGCCCCGGGGGGGGACACTCGTCATTGTCACCTGGGGAGGGGGCGGGGGGACAGCAGGTCAGTGACACCCATGGGTGACAGACACATGGGGGACATGGGACCCCAAGGTTGGGGACATTGGGGACATTGGGGGGGACGTGGGACCCCAAGGTTGGGGATATTGGGGACATGGGGGGGACATGGGACCCCAAGGGACATTGGGGACATTGGGGGGGGACATGGGACCCCAAGGGACATTGGGGACATTGGGGGGACATGGGACCCCAAGGGTGGGGACAATGGGGACATGGGGGGGGACATGGGACCCCAGGGGACATTGGGGACATGGGACCCCAAGGGACATTGGGGGGGACATGGGACCCCAAGGGTGGGGACATTGGGGACATGGGGGGGGGACATTGGACCCCAAGGGTGGGGACAATGGGGACATGGGGGGGGACATGGGACCCCAAGGGTGGGGACATGGGACCCCAAGGGACATTGGGGACATTGCGGGGGACATGGAACCCCAAGGTTGGGGACATTGGGGACATGAGGGGGGGACATGGGACCTCAAGGGACACTGGGGACATTGGGGGGACATGGGACCCCAAGGGTGGGGACAATGGGGACATGGGGGGGGACATGGGACCCCAGGGGACATTGGAGACATGGGACCCCAAGGGACATTGGGGGGGACATGGGACCCCAAGGGTGGGGACATCGGGGGACATGGGACCCTGGGGGACATTGGGGACATGTCGGGGGGGAACAAAAGGGACCCAGGGGGACAAAGTGTGTGTGTGGGGGGGTGACAGTGACCCCCCCGTCCCGGTGTCACCTACCGGGTGCTGTGGGGGCGTCATCCAGCTGCCCGACTGTCACCGCCTGCGGGAGGGGACACTTGGGGACACTTGGGGACACCCCTGAGCCGGGACGGTGTCCCCATGGCCAATGTCACCATGTCACCTCGTGTCACCACAACCCAGGGACCAGGTACCCTCCCCCATGTCACCCGGTGTCCCTCCCGTGTCACCCCGGTGTCCCCCCCCCCCGTGTCACCCCGTGACCCCCCATGCCAACCGGTGTCCTCCCCGATGTCACCCGGTGACCCCCCTCGATGTCACCCGGTGTCCCCCCCCCCGTGTCACCCGGTGACCCCCCATGTCACCTGGTGTCCCCCCCGATGTCACTCGGTGACCCCCCCCGTGTCACCCGGTGACCCTCCCTCCCGTGTCACCCAGTGACCCCCCATGTCAACCGGTGTCCCTCCCGTGTCACCCGGTGACCCCCCATGTCACCCGGTGTCCCCCCCGATGTCACCCGGTGACCCCCCCCGTGTCACCCGGTGACCCTCCCTCCCGTGTCACCCAGTGACCCCCCATGTCAACCGGTGTCCCCCCCGTGTCACCCGGTGACCCCCCATGTCAACCGGTGTGACCCCCCCCGTGTCACCCGCTGTCCCCCCCAACTGTCACCCGGTGTCCCCCTCCGTGTCACCCGGTGACCCCCCATGTCAACCGGTGTCCCCCCCGATGTCACCCGGTGTTCCCCCTCGTGTCACTCGATGTCCCCCCCACGTCACCCAGTGTCCCCCCCGTGTCACCTGGTGACCCCACCCGTGTCACCCGGTGACCCCCCATGTCAACCGGTGTCCCCCCCGATGTCACCCGGTGTTCCCCCTCGTGTCACTCGATGTCCCCCCCACGTCACCCAGTGTCCCCCCCGTGTCACCTGGTGACCCCACCCGTGTCACCCGGTGACCCCCCATGTCAACCGGTGTCCCCCCCGATGTCACCCGGTGTTCCCCCTCGTGTCACTCGATGTCCCCCCCACGTCACCCAGTGTCCCCCCCGTGTCACCTGGTGACCCCACCCGTGTCACCCGGTGACCCCCCATGTCAACCGGTGTCCCCCCCGATGTCACCCGGTGTTCCCCCTCGTGTCACTCGATGTCCCCCCCACGTCACCCAGTGTCCCCCCCGTGTCACCTGGTGACCCCACCCGTGTCACCCGGTGACCCCCCATGTCAACCGGTGTCCCCCCCGATGTCACCCGGTGTTCCCCCTCGTGTCACTCGATGTCCCCCCCACGTCACCCAGTGTCCCCCCCGTGTCACCTGGTGACCCCCCATGTCAACCAGTGTCCCCCCCGATGTCACCCGGTGACCCCCCCCATGTCACCCGGTGCCCCCCCATGTCACTTGGTGTCCCCCCCCCTGTGTCACCCGGTGTCCCCTCCATGTCAACCAGTGTCCCCCCCGATGTTACCCGGTGACCCCCCCCGTGTCACCTGGTGTCCCTCCCGTGTCACCCGGTGTCCCCCCCCGTGTCACCCGGTGACCCCCCCCCGTGTCACTCGGTGTCCCCCCCACGTCACCCGGTGTCCCCTCCATGTCACCCGGTGACGCCCCATGTCAACCGGTGTCCCCGCCCCGTGTCACCCGGTGTCCCCGTGTCACTCACCGCCACAAAGGGGACAAACTTCTGGTACGAGTCATCGTCCGGGCTGGGGACACGTTGGGGACATCAGGGGCGGTGTCACCGTCACCCTGTCCCTGTGTCCCACACCATTGTCCCCCTGTCCCCATCCCTGTCCCCATGTCCCCATGTCCATAACCATGTCCCTGTCCCCATGTCCATCCTGTGTCCCCCTGTCCCCATGTCCCTGTCCCCATGTCCATCCCTATGTCCCCATGTCTGTGTCCCCATGTCCCGTCCCTGTCCCCATGTCCACCCCCATGTCCCCTGTCCCCATGTCCATCCCCATGTCCCCATGTCCCCATGTCCCTGTCCCCATGCCCCATCCCTGTCCCCATGTCCATCCCCATGTCCCTGTCCCCATGTCCCATCCCTGTCCCCCTGTCCATCCCCATGTCCCCATGTCTGTGTCCCCATGTCCCTGTGTCCCGTCCCTGTCCCCACGTCCATCCCCATGTCCCTGTCCCCACGTCCATCCCCGTGTCCCCATGTCCCCCCTCCCTATCCCCATGTCCCCCTGTCTGTGTCCCCCTGTCCATCCCTATGTCCCCATGTCCCGTCCCTGTCCCTGTGTCCCATCCCCATGTCCCCATGTCTGTGTCCCCATGTCCATCCCCATGTCCCATCCCTGTTCGCATGTCCATCCCCATGTCCCCTGTCCCCCCTCCCTGTCCCCATGTCCCCCTGTCTGTGTCCCCGTGTCCCATGTCCATCCCCATGTCCCCATGTCCCTGTCCCCATGTCCCCTCGTCTGTGTCCCCATGTCCATCCCTATGTCCCCATGTCCAGTCCCTGTCCGCATGTCCCATCCCCATGTCCCCACATCCATCCCCATGTCCCCATGTCCATCCCTATGTCCCCATGTCCCCCCTCCCTATCCCCATGTCCATCCCCATGTCCCCCTGTGTTCTCATGTCCATCCCCATGTCCCATGTCCCTGTCCCCATGTCCCATCCCTGTCCCCATGTCCATCCCCATGTCCCCCTGTCCCCGTGTCCCCGTGTCCGTCCGCACCGGGTGTCCCCGCGGGTCAGCATGGCCTCGGCCACGGGCAGCGCGTGGGTGGCCCCAGCACCCGCCGCGTACGTCAGGATCCGGCCCACCACGTCGAACGGCTCTGAGACACAGCACCCATGGGTGCCCCCCACCCATGGGTGCCCCCAAACACAGGGTGCCCCCCAGACCCACCCCAGGGTGTCCCCCATTCCTTGGGTGACAATGGCAAGGAGATGGGTGACACCCCCACCCATGGTGGCCAATAGCACCTATGGGTGCACCCCCACCCATGGGTGCTCCCAAAGACCCCCCCCCACCCCACCCATGGGTTCCCCCTGGACCCCCCAAAACCAGGGCATCCCCCATATCAAAGGATTCCCCTCCTTTGGTGACAATAGCAGTGGGATGGGTGCCCCCCCCAGCACCCATGGGTGCCCCCAGACCCCCCCACGCTGCACATTTGCCCCCCACCCTTGGGTGCTCCCATGACTGTCCCCTCCCTCCCAGCCCCCCCACCCTGATATCCCCCCCATGTGACAACCCCAGGGGCACCCATGGGTGCTGGGGGGGGCACCCATGGGTGGGGGGCACCCATACCGGTGGGGGGGGCCTCGCTGCGCCCAAAGAGCTCCCGCCATGGGGGGTCCAGGAAGGCGGCGCCGTAACGGGGGTCCAGGGCGGCCAAATGGGGACCCAATGGGTGGGGACCTGGGGACATGGGGGACATTGGGTGACATTGGGTGACATTGGGTGACACGGGGACCCACCTGCCCCCCCTCAGTGTCCCATGGGTGCTAGAGGTGCCCTATGGGTGTTAGAGGTGCTGGAGGGGCTATAGGTGCCCTATGGGTGCTACAGGTGCTGTGGGTGCTCTATGGGGGCTATAGGTGCCCTATGGGTGCTAAAGTTGCTGTGGGTGCTGTAAGTGCCCTATAGCTGCTATAGGTGCCCTCTGGGTGCTACAGGTGCCCTATGGGTGCTACAGGTGCCCTATGGGTGCTCTATGGGGGCTATAGGTGCCCTATGGGTGCTACTGGTGCTGTGGATGACCTATGGGTGTCCTATGGGGGCTACAGGTGCTCTATGGGTGCTCTACGGGGGCTATAGGTGATCTATGGGTGCTGTGGGTGCATTCTGAGTGCCCTATGGGTGTTATAGGTGCTGTGGGTGCTATAGGTGCTGTGGGTGATCTATGGGTGCTGTATATGATCTATGGGTGATCTATGGGTGCTGTATGTGATCTATGGGTGCAGCAGCACCCATGGGTGCTCACCCAGCACCACGGGCAGCAGGCGCAGGGGTCCCCCCATATCATACATGATCTATGGGTGCTGTGGGTGCTGTGTGTGATCTATGGGTGCTGTGTGTGATCTATGGGTGCAATGGGTGCAGCAGCACCCATGGGTGCTCACCCAGCGCCACGGGCAGCAGGCGCAGGGGTCCCGGGGGCCCCCCCATGTCGGGGCTGCGGGTGCTGAGCGTGCGGACGAGGCTGCGCAGGAGGGTGCTGAGCCAGGGCGCCCCCCCCAGGGCCACCAGCGTCACCGCGGGCGGGGGACACGGACACCTGGGGGGACACGGCGCTCACAGCCCCCCCCGGGCACCCATGGGTGGGGGGGGGCAGGATGCCCCCCCGCTCAGGGCACCCATGGGTGCACAGGGAGGTGGGTGCTCTGGGGGGGGGGGGTGGGTGCTCTGGGGGGGGGAGGGGGAGCACCCATTGGGAGGTATGGGGTGGGTGATATGGGGTGACAATAGGTGACATTGGGTGACACTGGGTGACAGTGGGTGACAATGGGTGACACAAGGTGACACCGGGTGACACACTGGGTGACAGCGGGTGACAATAGGTGACACGTTGGGTGACAGTGGGTGACACGCTGGGTGACACGCTGGGTGACAATAGGTGACAGCGTGTGACAATAGGTGACACACTGGGTGACTGACAATGGGTGACAACAGGTGACAATAGGTGACAGCAGGTGACAGCGGGTGACACACTGGGTGACAATGGGTGACAACGGGTGACAATAGGTGACAGCAAGTGACAGTGGGTGACACACTGGGTGACAATAGGTGACAGTGGGTGACAACAGGTGACAGCGGGTGTCACACTGGGTGACACACTGGGTGACAGCGGGTGTCAATAGGTGACAGTGGGTGACACTGGGTGTCAATAAGGTGACACTGGGTGACACACTGGGTGACAATAGGTAACAGTTGGTGACACTGGGTGACATTGGGTGACACTGGGTGACACACTGGGTGACAATAGGTAACAGTTGGTGATACTGGGTGACATTGGGTGACACTGGGTGACACACTGGGTGACAATAGGTAACAGTTGGTGATACTGGGTGACATCGGGTGACACACCGGGTGACAACAGGTAACAGCGGGTGACACACTGGGTGACAATAGGTAACAGCTGTTGACACTGGGTAACAATGGGTGACATGGGGTGACACTGGGTGACATCGGGTCACACTGGGTGACACTGGGTGACAGTGGGTGACACACCGGGTGACAACAGGTAACAGCGGGTGACACTGGGTGACACACTGGGTGACAATAGGTAAGAGTTGGTGACACTGGGTAACAATGGGTGACATGGGGTGACACTGGGTCACACTGGGTGACACCGGGTGACAGCGGGTGACACACCGGGTGACAACAGGCGCCACTCACATGCGCTGGATGCGGGTCAGGAGGGCGCCCAGAACAGCCGGGAGCTCCGACCCCCCAGCACCCACCGCGGGGTGACCCTGCGCCCGCAGCTGCGACAGCACCCACTGCGGGGGGGGGCACGTCAGAGACCCCCCCTGAGACCCCCAGCACCCACTGACCCCCCAGCACCCACTGCGGGGGGGGGGCACGTCAGAGACCCCCCCGAGACACCCTGACCCCCCCCGAGACCCCCAGCACCCACTGACACCCACTGACCCCCCAGCACCCACTGCGGGGGGGGGGGGGGCACGTCAGAGACCCCCCCTGAGACACCCTGATGCCCCCAGCACCCACTGACCCCCACTGACCCCCAGCACCCACTGCGGGGGGGGGCACATCAGAGACCCCCTCTGAGACCCCCTGACCCCCCCCAGCACCCACTGACCCCTCCTGAGACCCCCCAGCACCCACTGACACCCACTGACTCTCCAGCACCCACTGCGGGGGGGGGCACGTCAGAGACCCCACCTGAGACCCCCTGACCCCCCCCGAGACCCCCCAGCACCCACTGACACCCACTGACCCCCCAGCACCCGCTGACCCCCCAGCACCCACTGCGGGGGGGCACATGAGAGACCCCGACCCCCCCGACCCCCCCTGAGCCCCCCAGGCACCCACTGACTCGAGATCCCCCCCCAGCACCCACTGGGGGGTGGGGGGGCACGTCAGAGACCCCGACCCCCCCTGACCCCCCTGAGCCCCCCAGCACCCACTGACCCCCCATGACCCCCCCAGCACCCACTGACACCCACTGACCCCCCCCAGCACCCACTGATCCCCTCAACCCCCCCCAACACCCACCGGGGGAGACATATCAGACACCCCACCCCCCCCCCCAGCACCCACTGACACCCCCGACCCCCCCCATCCCTTCACCCCATGCCCCCCCACCCCCCACCCATGGGTGTCCCCCCCCCAATAGGTGCCTTCCCCCCATGGGTCCCCCCCCCCATGTGTCCCCCCCACCCATGGGTGCCCCCCCCTCCATGGGTGCCCCCCCACCCATGGGTCCCCCCCACCATGGATTCCCCCCCGCCCATGGGTTCCCCCACCCATAGGTGCCCCCCCACCCATGGGTGCCCCCTCCACCCATGGGTCCCCCCACCATGGGTGCCCCCCCACCATGGGTGCCCCCCCACCATGGGTGCCCCCCACCCATGGGTGCCCTCACCTGGCCCCGCCAGTGGCAGGTGCTGACCAGCAGGAGGCGCTCGGGGACCCCCCCGGATTCGGGGCCCAGGGCGGGGCCCAATTGATCCCACAGCGCCCGGCGGGGGGGCGGCGCCTATGGGGGGGGAGGGGGAGCACCCATGGGTGAGGGGGCGTGTCCCCATCCCCCCCCCATGTCCCCATGTCCCCAGTGTCCCCAAGCCCCAAAGTCCCCCCCGTATCACCTGTCCCCCCCACATCCCCAATGTCCCCATGTCCCCCATTGTCACCTGCCCCCCCATGACCCCCCATGTCCCCCATTGTCACCTGCCCCCCCATGACCCCCCATGTCCTCCATTGTCACCTGCCCCCCCATGACCCCCCATGTCCCCCATTGTCACCTGTCTCCCCATGTCCCCGTGTCCCCCATTATCACCTGTCCCCTCCATGTCCCCCCAATGTCCCCATGTCCCTCCATGTCCCCCCATGTCCCCCCATTGTCCCCATGTCCCCCCATGTCCCCCATGTCCCCCCATGGCCCCAATGTCCCCCCATGTCCCCCATTGTCACCTGTCCCCCCATGTCTCCCCATGTCCCCATTGTCCCCTGTCCCCCCATGTCCCCCATTGTCACCCGTTCCCCCATGTCCCCCCATGTCCCCATGTCCCTGTCCCCCCATTGTCACCTGTCCCCCCATGTACCCGTGTCCCCATTGTCACCCGTCCCCCCATGTCCCCATGTCCCCATTGTCACCTGTCCCCGCCATGTCCCCCATTGTCCCCATTGTCACCTGTCCCCCTATGTCCCCTCATGTCCCCCATTGTCACCTGTCCCCCCCACGTCCCCCACTGTCCCCATGTCCCCCATTGTCACCTGTCCCCCCATGTCCCCATTGTCACCCGTCCCCCCATGTCCCCCCATGTCCCCCATTGTCACCTGCCCCCCCCATGTCCCCCATTGTCCCCATTGTCCCCATTGTCACCTGTCCCCCCGGGCCCAGCTCCGGTGACCTCTCGCTGTCCGAGCTGTTGTTCCTGTCCCCAGGGTTGGGGACACTGGGGACCCCCCCAGGGACCCCCCCGGGGACCCCCCGGCCCAGCGGTCGCTCCCGCAGGGGGGTCCCCCAACGTGTCCCCCCCCTGCGGGGACACCGGGACCCCAATGACCCCCCGAGCCCCCATAACCCCCCAGGGACCCCAATAACCCCCCCCCAGGAACCCCAATAACCCATGAACCCCAATAACCCCCCCAGGGACCCCAATAACCCCTGAACCCCAATAACCCCCCAGAGACCCCAATAACCCCTCGCAGGTACCTCAATAACCCCCCCCAGGGACCCCAATAACCCCCCGAACCCCAATAACTCCCCCCAGGGACCCCAATGACCCCCTGAACCCCAATAACCCACCCAGGGACCCCAATAAACCCTGAACCCCCATAACCCCCCCAGGGACCCCAATAACGCCCCCCAGGAACCCCAATGACCCCCAAAACCCCCCAGGGACCCCAATAACCCCTGAACCCCAATAACCCCCTCCGGGACCCCAATAACCCCCCCGAACCCCAATAACCCCCCCGGGCACCCCAAATCCCCCCCTGCCCCCCCCCACCCATGGGTGCCCTCACCTGGGTGACGTCACCTCCGCCCCCCCCTTGCTGCCTTTTAGGGGGGTCCGGAGCTTTTCGGGGACCCCCCCAGGCTCAGGTTGGGGGGGGTCGGGGTCCCCCCGAGTGTCCTGGGGAGGGGACATAAAATTGGGTCCCCTAAAAAAAAAAGGGGGGACACCCTGAAAGTGGGGGGGATGGGGGGTGGTTTGGGGGGGTCCCAGGGGTGTTTAGGGGGGTGTGGGGGCTTCAGGGGTTTTGGGGGTTCCTGGGGGCTCAGGGGCGGTTTGGGGGTCCTGGGTGGTTTTGGGGGGTCCTGGGGGGTTTTGGGGGTGATGTGGGGGTGATGGGGGGGTCATGGGGGGTTTTGGGGTCCCTCACCGTCGCGTCGGGCTCCGCCCCCCCCTCATCGGGGGGTTTGCGCCCCAACTTGGTCCCAGGTTCCGCCTGCAGGAATAAGGGGGGGTGGGAACCATGGGCCCCCCAAAATCCCCCCAGTGTCCCCCCAAACCCCCCAGTGCTCCCAGTGCCCCCCCAAACCCTCCCAGTGACCCCCCAACCCCCTCAGTGCTCCCAGTGCCCCCCCAATCCATCCCAGTGATCCCCAAACCCCCCCAGTGCTCCCAGTGCAGCCCCCAAACCATCCCAGTGACCCCCCAACCCCCCCCAGTGCCCCCCCCAGTGCTTCCAGTGCCCCCCCAGTGTCCCCCAATCCCCCCAGTGCTCCCAGTGCCCCCCACATAGTGTCCCCAGTGCCCCCCCCAGTGCTCCCAGTGCCCCCCCAAGCCCCCCCCAGTGCCCCCCCAGTGCCCCCCAAGTGCCACTGACCGGGGGGGGGCTGCTGATCTCGGTCTGGGAGCTGGACTGGGAGAGACCCTCGAAGAACGGGCTGTGGGGACAATGGGGACATTGGGGACATTGGGGACACTGGGGGGCAATGGGGACACTGGGGACACTGGGGGGCAATAGGGGAGACAGGGGCACAATGGGGACATTGGGGGACAATGGGGGACAATGGTGTCCCCATGTCCCCAGACTCACCGCAGCCGTGGTTTTGGGGTGTCCCCATGGTGTCCCCATGTCCTCAGACTCACCGCAGTCGTGGTTTTGGGGTGCTGATGACGCTGTCCATGTCCCCATGGTGTCCCCACTGTGTCCCCATGTCCCCATGGTGTCCCCATGGTGTCCCCAGACTCACCGCAGCCGTGGTTTTGGGGTGTCCCCATGGTGTCCCCATGGTGTCCCCATGTCCCCATACTCACCGCAGCCGTGGTTTTGGGGTGCTGATGACGCTGTCCGTGTCCCCATGTCCCCATGGTGTCCCCATGGTGTCCCCATGGTGTCCCATGTCACTCACCGCAGCCGTGGTTTTGGGGTGCTGATGACGCTGTCTGTGTCCCCATGGTGTCCCCATGGTGTCCCATGTCACTCACCGCAGCCGTGGTTTGGGGGTGCTGATGACGCTGTCCGTGTCCTCCATGTCCCCATGGTGTCCCCATGGTGTCCCCATGTCCCCATCACTCACCGCAGCCGTGGTTTTGGGGTGTCCCCATGGTGTCCCCATGGTGTCCCCATGTCCCCATCACTCACTGCAGCCGTGGTTTTGGGGTGTCCCCATGGTGTCCCCATGGTGTCCCCATGTCCCCATCACTCACTGCAGCCGTGGTTTTGGGGTGTCCCCATGGTGTCCCCATGTCCTCATCACTCACCGCAGCCGTGGTTTTGGGGTGCTGATGACGCTGTCCGTGTCCCCATGTCCCCATGGTGTCCCCATGGTGTCCCCATGTCCCCATGGTGTCCCCAGACTCACCGCAGCCGTGGTTTTGGGGTGCTGATGACGCTGTCCGTGTCCCCATATCCCCATGGTGTCCCCATGGTGTCCCCATGGTGTCCCCATGTCCCCAGACTCACCGCAGCCGTGGTTTTGGGGTGCTGATGATGCTGTCCGTGTCCCCATGTCCTCATGGTGTCCCCATGGTGTCCCATGTCACTCACCACAGCCGTGGTTTTGGGGTGTCCCCATGGTGTCCCCATGGTGTCCCATGTCACTCACTGCAGCCGTGGTTTTGGGGTGTCCCCATGGTGTCCCATGTCACTCACCGCAGCCGTGGTTTGGGGGTGCTGATGACGCTGTCCGTGTCCCCATGTCCCCATGGTGTCCCCATGGTGTCCCCATGGTGTCCCCATGGTGTCCCATGTCACTCACCGCAGCCGTGGTTTGGGGGTGCTGATGACGCTGTCCGTGTCCTCCATGTCCCCATGGTGTCCCCATGGTGTCCCCATGGTGTCCCATGTCACTCACCGCAGCCGTGGTTTTGGGGTGTCCCCATGGTGTCCCCATGGTGTCCCCATGGTGTCCCCATGTCCCCATCACTCACCGCAGCTGTGGTTTTGGGGTGTCCCCATGGTGTCCCCATGGTGTCCCATGTCACTCACCGCAGCCGTGGTTTGGGGGTGCTGATGACGCTGTCCGTGTCCTCCATGTCCCGCTGTCACTGGGGTTGAAGATCTCCAGGGTGTCGTACAGCTCGTCCAGGTCCTCGGCCACCTCGCGCATGCGGGCGGGGGACACGTGCTCGAACCCCCCCCTGCGACGGGGACACCAGTGGCACCCCCTGTGTCACCCCCCGTCACCCCCATGGGTCACACTGACACCCCCACGGGACACACTGTTACCTCCTGTCACCCCATCGGTCACCCTGACACCCCCATGGGTCACACTGTCACCCCATGGGACACCCCGGTCACCTCCCCTTGTCACCCCCATGGGTCACACTGTCACCTCCTGTCACCCCATGGGTCACACTGTCACCTCCATGGGTCACACTGTCACCTCCTGTCACCCCATGGGTCACACTGTCACCCCATGGGTCACACTGTCACCTCCTGTCACCCCATGGGTCACACTGTCACCTCCATGGGTCACACTGTCACCCCCATCACCCCCATGGGTGACACTGTCACCCCCATGGGACACACTGACACCCCCATGGACACCCCGGTCACCTCCTCTGTCACCCCCATGGGTGACACTGTCACCTCCTGTCACCCCATGGGTCACACTGTCACCCCCATGAGACACCCCGGTCACCTCCCCTGTCACCCCCATGGGTCACCCTGTCACCCCCTGTCACCCCATGGGTCACACTGTCACCTCCTGTCACCCCATGGGTCACACTGTCACCCCCACCACCCCCATGGGTCACACTGTCACCTCCTGTCACCCCCATGGGTCACACTGTCACCTCCATGGGTCACACTGTCACCTCCTGTCACCCCCATGGGTCACACTGTCACCTCCATGGGTCACACTGTCACCTCCTGTCACCCCCATGGGTCACACTGTCACCCCATGGGTCACACTGTCACCTCCATGGGTCACACTGTCACCCCCATCACCCCCATGGGTGACACTGTCACCCCCATGGGACACACTGACACCCCCATGGACACCCCGGTCACCTCCCATTGTCACCCCCATGGGTCACACTGTCACCCCATGGGTCACACTGTCACCTCCTGTCACCCCATGGGTCACCCTGTCACCTCCCCTGTCACCTCACCCCCTGTCACCCCATGGGTCACCCTGTGCCACCTGGTCACCCCAGCACCCATGGGTGCTCCTACCCCACTGTCACCCCCAGCACCCATAGGTGCTCCCATCTCCTGTGTCACCCCAGCACCCATGGGTGCTCCTACCTCCATGTCACCCATGGGTGCCCCCACCCCAGTATCACCCCAGCACCCATGGGTGCTCTCATCTCCTATGCCAATCCCAGCACCCATGGGTGCTCCCACCCAGTATCACCCCAGCACCCATGGGTGCCCCCCAGCACCCATGGGTGCTCCTACCTCCTCCGACACTCTGAACCTCCTCAGCAGCGCCACGAACTTCTGCTTGATGTTGGGCTGCTGTGGGGGGGGAGGGGGGGTCAGTGGCACCCATGGGTGCCCCCAGCACCCTGACCCCCCCCGCCCAGCACCCCCGTCACCCGTGTGGGTCCCATCGGCTTCCGCCGTGGCTTCTTCCCCTTGGGCAGCTCCTCTTCCTCGTAGAACAGGTCCTGGGGGGACACGGGGGCACCCATGGGTGCTGGGGGGCACCCAAGGGTGGGGGGCACCCAAAGGGGTCCCCCCAGTTGGGTGCTGAGGGTGGGACACCCCAAGGTGACACTTTCCCATCACGACATTGGGTTGAGGGACCTCAGGAGGTCTTGGGGGGCACCCATGGGTGCTGGGGGGCACCCAAGGGTGGGGGGCACCCAAAAGGGTCCCAGTGGGTGCTGGGGATGGGACACCCCAAGGTGACACTTTCCCATCACAACCTTGGATTGAGGGACCTCAGGAGGTTCTTGGGGGGCACCCAATGGTCTGGGGGCACCCATGGGTGCTGGGGGGCACCCAAGGGTGGGGGGCACCCAAAAGGGTCCCAGTGGGTGCTGGGGATGGGACACCCCAAGGTGACACTTTCCCATCACAACCTTGGATTGAGGGACCTCAGGAGGTTCTTGGGGGGCACCCAATGGTCTGGCGGGCACCCATGGGTGCTGGGGGGCACCCAAGCATGGGGGGGGACACCCAGAAAGGCACAGGATCCCAGTTGGGTGCTGGGGATGAGACACCCCGAGGTGACACTTTCCCATCATGACCTTGGGTTGAGGGACCTCAG